>NC_064034.1:17885716-18160716 GCF_932526225.1 Nematostella vectensis | reverse complement strand
AAATTGCAGTAAGTTCTACAGAACGAGAGTAACACTAAAATGAGAGTCTCTTTTTTTTCAGAATTGGCCGACGCCTAACTTACATAGTGTTCATTATATTGGCGGCATGTTTTTGTCTGATGATAATTGTGACACCCTCCGGTATGTACCCCTATGTCCCGTGCAAACAAGCGCCATCATAAATAGGAAAACATGAACAATGGAATTTACTCAATAAGGGATTTTTTGTGCATACGTTATCGCGTGGTGCAACGAGATGCTATGCTATGGTCTATGTTGAGCAATCGTTGCTGTTCGATGTTAGCGCTGCTTATGCCCGGGATCATCACAGTCAAATTTATTATTGCGGCTAACTAATGAGGAATAGTAACCTCCTGAGCAGAGCTTTCTGTGTCGCTCGTTGACGTTGATGTGGATCACTGCTTAGGCTAGAGGAATAGGGGATTAATAACATAAGATTGGAAGAAGGTAAATAAGGACTGAAGATCGTTCATGAACAGGGGCGTGATTCCCCGAAATTCTTTCATTTTTTAACTTACAAGACACTAAATATTGCCACACCTTTGAGGAAAATAGGGCCATTTTCCTTGAGTCCGTCCACATATATAAGTTTTTTCACGCAACCGAGAAATCTCGCACTTGAAAAGTCTCGAGCCTTTATATGTGGTCAAGACTGCCCACAGTTTTCCGGTAAAGCACATGGAAAGTCCCTTTACTTTTTGTTCTTTCTTTTCCAGATAATGGCATGTTGATTACCGCTTTTGCCATCTGCGGATCTGCATTTACCAGTGCAACCTATGGCCTTGTTTACGTCATATTCACGGAACTGTTCCCCACAGTAATCAGGTAAAAAAGAAACCATTAAAATTATCATCTTTGAAACGCATCTTTAGGTAACGCACTTTGCGCCAAGCTTTCGAGACTTTTTTCCTTATATAAATTGGGATAATTAAGGGAGTGTTCATTAAAAGATCTAAGGGGGGAGGGAATATTTTGCCTCAGGACACCATAAAACTCAACAACTCCTTCGCGCGAGGGGGCCTTGGTGGCGCAGTTGGCAAAGCGTCACTCTGTGCCTCTGCCTCTCTCCACTTGGTTCTGGGTTCGATTCCCGGTTTCGACGTGAGTTGGGTTGGTCTCGCCTATGCTCCGAGGATTTTCCTCTAGGTCCTCCAGTTTTCTCCCCGATCTTAGCTTTAATCCGTGGTCAGACACGAGTTGTATGGCGGCTCTCTTCAGGCACCTTCCCAAGCCTTTCAACTCGACCACGTCTGTATCTGGATCTGCGCTCGCTTAATTCAGCATCTAGCTGCAATAAGAGAGATTAGCTACTCGAATTTGTTCATTTATGAACGTAATCTTGATATGTATAAATCCTGTATGTAACCTTAAGAGATAAAATATTGTTGGCAGGAGTAGGGCTCTCAGTACAGGGTCTACGATAGCGAGGCTTGGAAACGTACTGGCCCCTTTTATGGCAGCGATGGTGAGTGATTAGTGTACGTCAGGACGACGTTTTGGCTGGCCGTCATCTTGGATAACAGGCCTAGGCCCAAACGTCAGAATTCCAGCGCGCTCGCCCTAGACTCTTTTAGACCACTTACCGAAAATTGGAGGCATCTAACAATGATTCCTCTAGTTCGGGTGTAGAGTGTGTTCCGAGAGCTGTGAGGCAACAGAGCTGTGAGGCAATAGGCTACGAGGTGGAAGGCTTCTCCTAGTGACCCACCCGCCCCCTCTCATTTTTTTTTGCTCTCGTTTTATAGTTCCTTCTGCAATGCATATTAAGATTCAATTTATAACAAGAACGATTTCACCTTAGCATAGTTCGACCCTATTCTAACATCAAAATGAAAAGACGGCCTCGTTGATGAAAACCAAACCAAATTCATAAATTATCCAGTATCCATCCAACCATAAATAATCATTTAATCTATTCATATGGCTGTCTATTTTTCGCGCAAGCACCAGAGTGTTGTTCAGTTGTGAAAACCAGACCAACACAAGATATCAAAATATCCAGTTTAATCTTTGTTTGTTTATCGAGGGTAGCATATTTAACCGAATATACAGTTTTCTAACATATGGCCCTCGGTTAGTAAGCACTGTCACTGGGGGTGGTCACTACCAGAGGGTTTATTGCGTCCCCAGTGGTTCTTTTACGTCCCTTCAGTTCAGGTTAGTGTAGTGCAGCTGGAAGAGACGGGACCTCCGGTTTAGTGTCCTTATCCGAGAAGACTGGAAACACGGGAGAATAATTTCAACTCACTTGTGACACAAATTCGAATCAAGGCAGGAACCCGAAAAAATCCCCAGTTTGAGCCAGGATTCGAACCTGGGCCACAGCGGTGAGAGGCCGACGCGCTAACACACTAGGCCACCCATGCTTCCACTATCCTTTTTTGCGCTGGCGTTTGGATATGCGAAGTGAAAATGAAACACGACAATATAACAACATGCTTGGTTATTCGTGCCGCGTGACAATAACTGACCAATCAATTTCCGAAGTAGTTAAGTTATTCACAGCTCGTTTTCACTTGCGTCTCTAGAGGAAACTAGGCTTTATAGGCTCCTGTCCATAGTGAAAACTAGACTTTACAGGTTCCTGTCACTAGTGAAAACTAAGCTTTATAGGTTTCCGTCACTAGTGAAAAAAAAGGCTTTATAGGTTTCTGTTCTAACGAGTAATGGATTCTTATCTCGCGTCATACTAGGTTCACCTTCCTGGCATCTCTATGAAGCTACCAATGGGAATCTTTGTCGTGCTGACATTGATCGCTGCCATAGCAACCTACTGGATCCCAGAGACCAAGTTCGCACCGATGCATCAGACAATCGAGGAGGCGGAGGGCGCGAAGGACTATTATGGGATGCCATGTTGTGGAAACTCACGGGTCGACACCAAAATTGCCGAAGATTTGACTGATATTAAGTCAGTATCCATGGATACAAGATTATAAATATATATTTTATACACAAAGCTACAGATATTGTCTTTTTCAAGTTATATTCTACACTGTATCTATTCAAAGTTCATATACATTCAATTTTTTCAACAAAATTAGAAGTCGACCCCACTAACGGTGGCCAAGACGAGACTGCTTTGTTATTTGCCAAAAATATAACCGAGAATGGAATCCAAGTATTAACCATCAAACCCAAGCAAAATGTATGAATTTCTTCTGAGTTTATTGCGTGTTTGACAAAAAAGCAAGCTGTGCTCCTGTAATTTGTTTTGTTGTGTTTGTCGCTGTGTTTATTGCGATTCGAGTATTCTGAGCTGACTTTGAGGAGAGGTGTGTTGACTGGCCATTTCCTCTTGAATTTTTCCACGGATCTCCTAGAATGCTGTGCAATCTGTAATAGCAGCAAGATGGTTAGGGAGGGGTGGACATGGTGTTTTGAGTCCATGGGATTGTACCTGTAAGATCAGAATAAAGATATATATTTGTCTCTTAGGCAGTGTTTGCTAATCTCTTTCCCTTGGTTTTGTACTTTGGGCGGTTTGTTGAGGGGGTCGATTTTGCTGTTTATCTTTGTTTGAAATTTATCAAAAAAACTGACTAGCTTTTGTTTGAAGAGTAGTTGCTATCACTTTGGTTGGATGCTATTATTCAAGACCATTTATCCTTTAGACTGATGCCTAAGTATCTTAATCTCGCTGTCTTTATTTTGCATTTATGATTTTTTTTTTTTGGGTTGTGGGTGTACTTCTAGGCAGGTGCAGGCCGGCTGAGGAGTCAATGGGTTAAAATGTAAAATAAATCAACCGTATTACAACGTATTACACTCGTTTTCAGTCACACGTGCACCTTGTGTTTTTCGTTTCCGAGTGGCGACTGTTTTTTGGTGACGGGAGCCATTTCGCAGTTACGGCAGCCGTTAGACCGCTAACCAATGAGAGAGGTGAAAAGCACCAAGCGTCACGAAAGTAAACGAGAGACACATACGCACTAAATCAACAACAACGTTAAGCTAAGAAACAATTTGAACTTTTTGCTGGCTTAATGTTTATTGAAATTTTCTCGGTGACGATAGCCACAGAAGGCGATCCTCTATGGTGTAGTTTGGTTGTGATCGATCTAAAGCTGGGAGAGTTGCATAACAGGGCAAATTCAAGTCATGATAGACGCCCACCAAAACACAGTTGTGACTCGTAAACGAGAGGCACTGGGTGCACGGGTGACTGAAAACGAGTGTAAAAATCAAATTTGTCTATTAAACATGAGTTGTCCATGAAACAGGAGTTTTGATTGGTAGAGGTGAAAACTGTTTTTTTTTCTATAAAAAATAACGACACACCAAAAAACATAGTATTAAAGGAACTACTTCGGGCCTCTTCGGCTTCGTGTATTCACGACTTAGAAAGAGCGTCGCGCTACAATTTTGGAGCAAGTGACACTGATGAAATAATGTTTAATATGAGGTCTGAGTGTTGAGGCTCTGAGAAAAATCAGAAAATAACAGTTTTATGTTTGCCATGTAAAAAGAAGACCAAGAGATTATATCTATATGCAAAATGTCGGCGAGCAGATTTGACATTTTCGAGGCGGCGTAGCCAGGATTTTTAACAGGAGGGGGCCCCAAAGGTCCTTCCAAGGCATTTTCTCCTGTATTTTAGATAATGTCTCATACATTTACTGTATTTTTGGCTGCTAGAAGTGGGGCCCGGGCCCCCTTGGCCACCACCTGGCTACGCCCTTGAATTTATTCTGGAAGAAAACCATTTTACCAGCAAATTAATGTTAGCATGTTACACAACCCAACAAATTGATTAAACATGACAATGATGTGCAATTTGTCTTTATAAACAAACTGACCATTAAACAAACTAAACATATCTCTATGGATGTGTTTTGTATCCTGTTAGTATAGTTCTAGCTGAGTTATTAATATGGCTTTGGGGACAAAATTTAATTTTGCCATTTTCCCGAGAAGCGTCGGCAGGGAAGTAATCAGCTATGTATTGGGGGATTATTAGTATAGGAGGAGGTAATATCGTCAAAGTGGCGGGTTGTTATGGGGATTAACGCAGCTGTGTCCTCTTTCTCCGTTAAGAGCACCTCTGCTAAGAACACTTTGTCATTTGAAAAGAAATCAAGCGTAAGACGACGAGGAAATAGGGTTAGGATTAACTATTTTACCAGGTGAGTTTGCTACAAACACTGATCTCAAATTTACTTAATTCTTCGGATTTTTACTGCTTTTGTCATTCGCAAGGATTCCAACTGTAGTTTGCCTAATCTATAGCACTTTTAAACTCTGCAGGTGTTTTAAATATATATATATTTACCAGCAGTATAACGCGATAAAGTAAAACCCAAAAGCGACGCGAGCTTGCGATTTTTTTAAGTTTACAGTCTGCATTAAAGCTGAACAGGTCCCTAATGGTATCGATCAGGTGCTGTAAGAAGCGTTCGAGTAATCATCATAATCAAGCAAAACCCATCGGGAGCTTTTAAATTTTAAGATCTGATGTCTGCAAAAGTTTTTAAACTGACAACTGTAGTTCATTGAGGTTTCCGATGAGCAGAGTTGACAAATTGATCGTATCACTAAAATAATTTTTTACTAACTGTTCATTCTTTTTTTCTGTCCACTCTAGATTTCTGTTTTTTTAGGAAAATCTCATTGATCACCGTGTTTTTGCCGAAATGGTCAAGTTACCACTTATCAGTTTCACCGCCGCGCTCGGCGAAGATCCAATTAAAAGATAGTAGATAAAAAATATGAGAAAAACAGTAACATGAGTGAAATGGGATTACTTTTAACTGCGTATTTTGACGTATTTTTGAAATATGATTTTGTTTGACAGAAAAACACTAATTCTATATCACTTAATTTAGTATAATACTCACCTAATCTGGACGAATAAACAAATACAACACTTTTAAACTTAGCCCTGTGCCAACACGAAGAATATATCTTATACACGAAAAGGGTTAAGAATTCTATTAATTTTCCAATAAATAAGGGGATTCTAATTGACCTTATAATCCGCAATGTAATAAAACTTGTGAAATGGTTGTTTTTTTCACTGATGACAGTGAAGTGAAAAGGCCTAAATCAACTAGCGGGAATAGATACGTATATTTTCTATTTATCTACGACATCCCATGACGTATTCATTGCGAATAAAAGAATATAACACCTTCTCTACTCATAAATCTATGTGAAATTTAACTTATTTTGGAAATGTTACAAATACTTAAACTGTTAAATATGTTATAAGAATGATATCTAAAGTGATCGTTAAAATTTATACAGAATATCGACAAAACTTTCTTGACGAGCTATCAGTTGTCGAGCTTAAACTGACAACGTAACCCTAAAAATCAGAGAATTAAAAATTCCTGCTTTTTGCAGGCTTTGATAGTTTTTATGGCTAGCATGCACTTGCACTTAACAAATGATTTTCTTTTAAATGATTGAATAAGAATATGCTTTCAAATTACCATCCAAAACCACCATTTGGTTCCTAAAAGCAGTCAATCTTATTACATCCAATAGGTATAGTTGTAAGACTATACAATAAAAAAACAACGGAAATTGCACGAAAGATTGGACTGCTGCGAGGTAGGCTTATAGTAATTAGAGCCGATTGTGGGCACCTCAAAAAAATTTTTTTTGCTCCAGTACACAACAACTATTAATTTTAACCAAACAAGGTAAAAAAAACGAACTCAGTCGAGTATGCGCGCCGCTAATAGGGTTTAGAAGCTTGAGGCTTTATTAGTAAATACAAGTCTTCTTGCAATGGGTTTATAGCCATATATATATGGATGGATCTACCCAATTTGAATACACCTTTTCGCGTTAAGAAATTAAATACTTGGGAGGCCTGTAGTTTATTACCAAAATGAGTCTCAAACGGCTTTTTCTATCAGATGGTTATTAGGTGTAAAATAAATTGTACAAAATGTTGATGTCTTGTGTGTTCTGTGTTTCTGCTTTTGGCGGGAAGAAACGCGCAAGCCCGTTTGAGCCTCTCTTTGGTGTAGCCACAGGCCTCCCAAGTATGTAATTTTAACCGCGAAAAAGGTATATTACGTAATGAACATGGGTGGTCGAGATTGGCTGTTTTCAAAATATGAAAAAAAAAACGATACTTGATACTTGATTAAAAGCAGACTGAGCGACTCGTTTGAATTAGCCGCTAGAAATTGATGCCTTGTGGGACTCTGAATGGCGGTGTGATTGACATCTTACCCTAATCTCTATAGGTTGCAGTAACACATGGATAACACCACGAGCGTGATGTCATCCGATCCACTCGGTAGATCTCCCCTTCAGGTTGGATTTGAAGTGTTTTTCGCGTCTCTCATCACTGTCGTGGCGTTCCTAGGCAACGCATCGCTGATCTACATCCTCCACAGGGATCCCAGACTCAAGAGTACTAATAACGTGTTCATCGAGAGCCTTGGGTGGACGGACCTGTGTATGGCTGTATTCAAGATGCCCCTCTGGGTAATGTCTATACGTCACGGAAGCTGGGCCGTCAGCGATGTGTTCTGCCCTTGGTCCGCTGCCACCATGTTTACGTTCGGAATTTCGTCCATTCTAAACATGGGCCTCGTGGCTATCAACCGTTACTTCAAGGTGGTTAAACCGCACGTTTATTTGAAGATATTTAAAGACAGACGTCGCGCGAGGATCTACGCGGCGCTCGTGTGGGCGGTATCAATTCTCCTAGCTACGCCGCCCCTCTATGGCGGGGGCTTCATGCATTATCACCGCTATTTCTCTTTGTGTACAATGTCCTGGGAGATCAAATACATTTCTTACGTAGTCGTCGTAGTCGGAGGTGTCGTCTCAGGCACAACGGTGGTGATCTTCTTTTGCTACTACAAGATCTACAAGATGATTCAGTCAAGCTCTAACAACCTACAAGCCCATACGGCAGCGAGCGAGGTACAAGTCACGCCCACGGCGCCAACTGTTGACATCCGGGTCCTTATGTCAGCCTTCACAGTCGTCTGCTTCTTTTTGGTCACGTGGGTACCGGTATCTTTTATGGTGACGTATGAGAGCGCGGGAGGGCGGTTACCCAGGCTAGTATTTGCTGTTGGCGCGTACTTCATGTTCGTTGGTAGCCTGGGTAACCCCTTTATATATGGAGCTCTTAACCCTAAGTTTAGGCGAGCCTTTGCATGCGCCTTCAGGTGCAGGGGATTTGACGGCAGCGGTAATAGAGTGGCAGAGTCACGTGATTTGCAGTTATCGACAGCTGTTAGCTTGGGAGGAAGAGGAAACATTACGAACAGAATAGCACCCCTGACTTCGTGAAATTTGTTAGAATGGAGTGTTAGATTGCGGCTGCGATGAGACTATAAGAATCGCAGAAGGGATCTCAACCAGTTGTGCGTGGATGTTTTAAAATGATGGGAACACTTCCCTCACGGTCCGTTTGGATTAACCCCGCTGTTAATAGGGTCGGTACCCACAACACCGTCCGTGGTAGATAAGCAGTAGCGATATTTTTATTCGTGTGAAGATATGAATAAAGTTTTTAATTACACGACTTCGGAAACTCTCTCTTGGTAACTAGGTGTCTTTAGGGAGTGTTCATTAAATACGCTGGGGGTTGGGGGAGTGGATTTTGATTCCGTCCCCCAGGGACTCTCGCTTGGATCAAGTGCCCCCTCCCCCAGGGACTCCTATTTGGATCAAGTACTGTTTACCTCATGCACGGATGCAACACGCACGAATCAACGCTACAATGTTCAAGGTGAAGAACACCTGTGCATAAGACCAAAAGGACAAAGCTCCGGGATAGCCGCACAATCAACCGAATATGACGTCATGACACAAGCCAGAATTTAAAAATGTTAATTTGAATTATTCATATTTAATCATAAGCAGTTATATATTGAGAAAAACATATCAAGGTATAATTTTAGTTACTCTGTAAATATAATCGGTTAGTCACATCAAGAATAAGGTTATACACAAAAGGCCAAATGATTGATTTAATATTTTCTGGTGTTGGTAAATCGCTAGTAAAAATCATGAATGAAATGATTATTGCTTTATTGCTATGTAATACACGAATTGTTTCGTAGAAATAGAGTCTCATCCATGACATATTACAGTATGTATGCACAGGAGTAAAATAATCTATTTCACTGCAATTAAAATACATCATATGAAATAAATCACTATAAATCCTTATATGCTACAACAATTTAAAATACCTCACACATCAAATCATAAGATTAAAAAACTATATATCTATTTACCGATAAGTAATCCCAATCAGGATAAGAGGGGAAAGAAAGATGTCTTCCTTGTCCCAACAGGAACCAAAATTGCGATCCGGGTGAAAATATGCCGAAATACAAATACACTTAAACAAAAAACCATGATATAAGCAAATAAAATATGAATTCATATTTTATTTGCTTATATCATGGTTGTTCGTTTAAGTGTATTTATATTTCGGCATATTTTCTTGGATGGTTTTTATAATGATTGTCTAGAAACCTGGTAAAGCGCTAGCTGAAGGCAGATATACCCCTGCTTGTTTACCACCGGAAAAGCCTTCGTACGATTCTAAAAATAAAAAAAATCTGGTATGAGCCCAGGTTAGACCCCTTGGTCAATGACTAAGCGGACACGAAGGGCCAAGTATAGATGAATTAAAATCGTTTCGCTCCCCATGGATAAATGTTACCTGATTGTAATGGAAAATATAAAGGTTCGGTTGACTAACGCGAGGAGCAGTTGTTTCTAACACGACTCTAATCAGACGAGGGCTGAGTTGAAATGGTAGCCCTACACCTGTAATTCTTTTTGCAATTATGTCCATTGATTTATTTGTCTGACTAGGAGCCTCTGACTGTTATATCCATGGTTATTGTGGCGTTGTGCTAGTCATGGTCATTAATGTTCCTAGATTTATGCATGGTTATGGTCCTAAGGTTCAGTTCATGTTCATATTATTGTTGCGTTGCTTGTTATTATTTATCGGTAATCTAAGTCCAAGCCTGCCAAGACCGTGAAAAACGACGTGAGATCTCCCTGACGTCACAAGTCGCCAAGATCATGGAAGGACTAACACTTTCGAGAATGCTCCCCGCTGTCTTAGATTAAATAGATAGTAAGCAGTTCGCAGGTGCGTCTAGATCGGGTTAGTACGCAGCTCTTACAAGCTGCAATTTGATTGGGCAAATGAACAATATCCGCACCTCGACACAAAGAACGAGAAGAATAGAGACAATAGAACTCCTTTGTAGAGCAAAGATAATAGGAGACAAGGCAGCTGCGTACTTACTCTCTAGATCTACCGAACAGGCTATTGTCTATATTCTACACCTTATGCTTGAGGCCCTTGATCTCGGCAATTGCTCGGTTAGACTCTTTTTCGCGGATTTCAGAAAAGCATTCGATTTAAATTGACCATCACATCTTACTAGATAAGTTAAGATCACTTTATGTTGAAACGACACTTTTGCGATGGGTTGCAGCCTTTCTACAAGGGCGTTCGCAGTCTGTTTGCCTCGATGGTAAAACATCTTTCTCGCAACTACTTAACGGGGGAATCCCCCAAAGCACCAGGCTTGGGCCCATTCTCTTCTGTGTAATGGTCAATGACTTGGTCAGGACGTGGCCCCCGAGGGCTAAGTTTGTGGACGATTCGACTGTTCTTGAGGTGGCGCCTAGGAACTCACCATCCCTCCTAGGACACATTGTTAATGACATTCAAGCATATGCCCTAAAGAATAACATGCGCCTTAATCCATCAAAGTGCAAAGAAATGTCCGTTAGCTTCTTAAACTATGATAGTTGCAGTTGGCAGCCCATGGCCGTTGGCGGTAATACCATCGATCGGGTGCAGTCGATCAAACTAGTTGGCGTTCTCATATCGTGTGACTTGACATGGGTTGCGCACTGCGACTTCTTAATTAAGAAGGCTAACAAAAGGCTTTATGCTCTAAGAGTACTTAAGAAATGCGGCCTGGATGCCATAGAGCTGATAACAGTCTACCGGTCACTTATCAGATCGGTCATTGAATATGCGTCTGCAGCCTTCGCGAACCTTCCAAATTATCTGTCTGACGCCCTAGAGAATGTTCAGGGGCGCGCGCTCAAGACCGTTTTTCCAGGTAGGAGTTATGAGGGCTCACTCACGCTTGCAAACCTTCCAACGTTGCACGAGCGAAGAAATATTGCATGCCAGCGGTTCGTCTCCAGAATCAAACCAGAGAATCCTCTTTTTCCTATCATTAAAGGGCGTCGCATTACAAGTGATTCAGGGTATAACCTCAGGTCTAAATCTACATCGTATCAGAGGCCTACTAGTCGTTTCAACGAGTTCGTTACTGTTTAATATGCTGATTACATTTGATTAATTGTACTTTATTGTATTGCTTACTTGTATCTCTGACTCACCTGTAATCCAGTCTATACTGCGAAAGGTTGAATCAAACTTATTATTATTATTATTATTATTTTTATTATTATTATTATTTTTATTATTATTATTATTATTATTATTATTATTATTATTATTATTATTATTATTATTATTATTATTATTATTATTATTATTATTATTATTATCATTATTATTATTATTATTAATTGATATCTGGTAGTCATGGTGTCGTGGTTCCTGCTTGTATATAACATAGTGTCATGGTGTTTTCAATCCTGGCTGTATGGTCTTCCTATCTATCCTTGTCATAGTGCGCGTAGTTTCTGGTTTCTATCGGTCATGGTACTGTTTGCTCCTGCTTTCTATTGGTCATGTTGTTGTTTGTTCCTGGTTTCTATTATTGTCATCGTGTTGTTTGTTCTTGGTTTCCATCAGTCATGTTGTTGTTTGTTCCTGGTTTCTATTATTGTCATCGTGTTGTTTGTTCCTGGTTTTCATCAGTCGTGGCGTTGTTTGTTCCTGGTTTCCATCAGTCGTGGTGGTGCTTTGTTCCTGGTTTCTTTCCTGGTCACGCTGTCTACAGGATGGTGCAGCCGCAGCAGCATGTCTGGGGGTAGTCAGGAGCATGCACCTTGTGGTCATGTCCAAATACCCAGAACCGCAAGGTCTTGTCATTCCACTTGTACTGAACCTCAGACACAGGAACAGCACGCAGTAAGTGCCGCTGAAATCACAGGGAACAACTGGTTACTTCCTGGTTTAATAGGCAATGACCAAAAGGGGAAATGTCAGACGAAAAGGACGCAGCCAAAGGCTATTGTTCACCATTGTGAATACGAGGGTGGAAATTATTGTTAACTCTGGCACAAAAACTTAGGACAGCCAAAGTACAGGACGATATTCCGGTACTATATCTCAATTCGATCAGTATGAATCAATCAAATTGCCCAAATTGTCGGTTTCGTTAACCTGTTAACCAGAGAATAAATATTGCTCACCAAAAACTGGAAGTTGACTCTGTCAAATTTTCGCATTTAAGAAGACTTCTTCAGGCCAGACTGAACATTATAAAAAACGTTACCTTCTACAGTCTGCCCTGGAAAAGTCTTTTAAAAATATGGCAGAGTCGACAGTTTTTGGTGAATCAATTAGATTAAAGAAATAAGTGTACCTGCATCAGTATCCTTTCAGTTGGGAAACTTGTTGAATGTTCCTGGACAAGTCTTTGTGAGCCATTGTTTACATCATGGTCATGGAAGGTTGTGATTGGCCAAACCTGAGCAGAAAAAAAGTGTTAGAAATGTTACCGATTTAGAATGTTGTAAAGGGATAATTGGACAGTATTTACCGCTAAAACTCGGAATAATGAGTCGATTTATGAAATAACCATGAAAAAAACTTACTTTTAGCACCCGAAATTATCGAGCTTCACATTAAAACGGCATTTTTGCTAAAATTGATTTAGATTCATTGTCCTTTACGGAAAATCGGCTTCAAACTCCCTGTGTTTTGACAATTTACAGCCGAAATGGTTTTGCAACGCGCGCGACAAATTGAAAGTTGGCTGATATTTTATTTGCGATAAACAAATGCCGCACATCCTCACTTTATACGAAGGAAAACGACAAGTTACTCAAAGTTTAGGCCTGAATAATGTATGAACAATCTAGAGAAGTATTTTAGTGAATTGGATTTGGTGCCCTAAATGTTCAAAGTGAGCAAAATCTTCAAAAAGATACGAACATCAACACAACTCTCAGAAGCGATACCTCGTTTCGCGCGACCATTATTAAAGTAAACAGAAATGGAAATTCGATAAAATAATTACAGCAAAATCTGTCTTGTTCAGTCCCCGCCAAGTATATACTAAAACAATTATTCTCCTCAGGCTCAGCGAATAGCGGTGGAAAGTACACCGCTATTCACTTCGCCTTCGGCGAATTAATGTTAATTAGTAACTCGGATTATTTTGGAGACTTTACTCTGTAATGCATTTTATCTCATATTTAGCAACAGAATAAAAGTGCTTCTGTTGTAGAATGGATTAAATTCGGTGGATTTTATTTGCTACTGAATTGTAGCCTACCCTTATCTGCTCATCAGCGAAGATGTCAGTGCCGGCGCAGTTGACAATCAGGTGGTCTGGAAGGTCTGTTTTCTCAGTTACGTGATTACTGAGATGTGTTTGCCTGTTTTAAATTAATGGCCATAGTTAATAGTCAAGAATCTGTGTATATACACTTAGAAGAGATGTATAAAAGAGATGTACCACTTGACGGTGAGCTCAATATAGGTCTTGAGGTTGCCCTGCCCCTGACAAGTCCAGCACCGCACACGGCCATGACCATGGCAAGTAATACACCTGAACCACAAAGAGCAATCATGTAAGAGTAAAACCTCCCTTTTGTCCTTACATGATAGAAACAAATGTGTTTAATATTGACCTTCTTCTTCCAGAACCATGGCAGTGGTGACAACTCTCACGCCGATGCTCACCATCGCGATACACGGTGCGGTGACCAGATCCATGACACCATGTACAACGAGTCTGCAACAAAACCAGTTTAGTACACAAAGATGCCTTTGTGGCAACACCACAGACACAAGAAGAAAAATGTATGACAAAGAGAAAAAAATATATGTTATCATAACTTAAAAACTTTCAGGACCAGTTGAAGAGGCTCATTTTTCGCCAAATACAGACTAAATAACCTCAATCTCACATACATTACTTTTTATGGCTAAGAAGAGAGCGACGGCATGCTTGTGAGTTTTAAAAGCAGCAAAAACAAGACCTTCACCATTTGAACTAGTCCAGTGTAATGTCATTGTCAGGCGGTCTTCCAAGTTTTGTGATACAACATGATTTTCCAACATTAATGCTGACATTCTCACACCCTTCAAAGATGTTTAAATTACATTTTTATGTCACCTTCCTTTCATGACATTCTCACACCCTTCAAAGATGTGAAAATTACATTTTTTATGTCACCTTCCTTTCATGACATTCTCACACCCTTCAAAGATGTGAAAATTACATTTTTTATGTCACCTTCCTTTCATGACATTCTCACACCCTTCAAAGATGTGAAAATTACATTTTTATGTCACCTTCCTTTTATGACATTCTCACACCCTTAAAAGATGTGAAAATTACATTTTTTTATGTCACCTTCCTTTTATGACATTCTCACACCCTTCAAAGATGTGAAAATTACATTTTTTATGTCACCTTCCTTTTATGACATTCTCACACCCTTCAAAGATGTGAAAATTACATTTTTTATGTCGCCTTCCTTTCATGACATTCTCACACCCTTCAAAGATGTGAAAATTACATTTTTTATGTCACCTTCCTTTCGTGACATTCTCACACCCTTCGAAGATGTGAAAATTACATTTTTTATGTCACCTTCCTTTCATGACATTCTCACACCCTTCAAAGATGTGAAAATTACATTTTTTATGTCACCTTCCTTTCATGACATTCTCACACCCTTCAAAGATGTAAAAATTACATTTTTTATGTCACCTTCCTTTTATGACATTCTCACACCCTTAAAAGATGTGAAAATTACATTTTTTTTATGTCACCTTCCTTTTATGACATTCTCACACCCTTCAAAGATGTGAAAATTACATTTTTTATGTCACCTTCCTTTTATGACATTCTCACACCCTTCAAAGATGTGAAAATTACATTTTTTATGTCACCTTCCTTTCATGACATTCTCACACCCTTCAAAGATGTGAAAATTACATTTTTTATGTCACCTTCCTTTCGTGACATTCTCACACCCTTCGAAGATGTGAAAATTACATTTTTTACGTCACCTTCCTTTCATGACATTCTCACACCCTTCAAAGATGTTTAAATTACATTTTTTATGTCACCTTCCTTTCATGACATTTTCCTGGAGTTTTTGTGTCGCATGTTCTTTTGGAACTTGTGAAAGTTGCAGAATTAGTGAGACAATATTTCTACTTGCAATTTTCCAATGAATCACATCTCCCACACCATCAGGCTCCATATGTCCCCCCATATAAGTCACATACCCTGCCGCGCCCATGGCAATTGTAGCACCGCTTGTAGCCTGAAGCCATACACTCATGACATGGCTGGAGATAAACAATACAGACTAAATACTCATTGGCTCGACATAAGCTCCTTTAGAGCCTAGTACTGTAAATTCATAGTAACCACAAATAAATATGTTTGATACAAACAAACAAAAGGGGAGAAAAGACAATAGTGAACCAAATAATACTAATTTTGGATACTGCCACATATACATCATCAGGAGAAAAGCAAGAAAAAGGACTTGTTTACAAAAATGGAGACGTTCTGATCATCAAATGAAACATTCAAAATGAGAAAAAGATAATATAAATTGTGATGTGATTGAGTGGCTGCAATTAATAAAACTTACTGATGCTTTTTTTGGTTAGAGTATGCAAATTCCACCCGGTCTTCCTTCTTTGCCTTATACCTCTACATTTTCCACAAAACTTTTGCATTCTACTGACTTTACCATACATCTCACCTTGATAACAGCAGTATGCGGCACCTCAATCTTCTTCACCATGTCCGTGAACATGCCGCTATGCTGGGCGGGTATGCTCCATGGAGGAGGGGCGGGGCCGTTATTTGGTCCATCAATCATTTGCCCTATAGTATGTTAGCAGTTCAAGGTTTGCTTCATAGGAAACTATTATGTAAAAAAAGTAAATATTGCGTAAAAAATGAACCTACCCGTGTAAGGCTCAAACTTCCATGCTGTTGACCGACTTTCACAAAAACTGGACAGCGAATACTGACAATGGAGAAAAATGAGATTCTCACCAAAGAAAAATATTATGGCCTATTAAAGTATGAAAATCAAACAGAAATTATATAAATTCTCAGGTCATGTTTTTCCATGTCCATCCTTTTCCCTTTTTTTCACAAAGTGCTCAGGTTATGTTTTTCCATGTCCATTTTTTATTTTTTTCCCCGCAAATTTCTCATATCATGATTTTCCACGTCTTTTTCATTTTTTGCAAAGTTTTTAGGTCATGTTTTTCCCTGTCAATTTTTTTTCTTTATTTTTTATCATAAAGTTCTCAGGTTATGTTTTCCATGTCAATTTTTTCATTTTTTTTTTCAGAAAGTTATCAGGACAAGTTCTCAGGTTTTTCCATGTCCATTTTTTTCACAAAGTTCTGAGGTCGTTTTTTTCCATGTCCACTTTCATCATTTTTTTCCCCCAAAGTTCTCAGGTCATGTTTTTCCCAGTTCATTTTTTTTTCGTTTTTTCCCCCCCAAAGCTCTATGGTCATGTTTTCCCGTGTCCCTTTTTTTTCTGACAGTATCATTGATGAGCTAGACAACATATAATTTAAGGGAACACCCAGTGGTTGATGTCTTACATGGTAAGCGCTAGATGGTTGGATGTCTTTAACCTCCATGTTCTTGGCAGCACCACTGCCATAACAACAGTGCTGGGAAACATACTCTAACAGTGCCTCCCTGGCCTGTTCCTCAGTGATTGCGGTAGATCTACAAGGTGAAAAAAAAAGTACTTAGGAAATACACAAAGTATTTAAGTCATTTGTGAAGATCTAAAAGGAGAAAAAATAGGTACTTAGGAAATACACAAAGTATTTAAAAGTCATTTGTGAAGATCTAAAAGGAGAAAATTTCTTTTTGGAAACACACCAAGTATTGAAGTCATTTGTGAAGATCTAAAAGGAAAGTAAATAAGTACCTGGGAAATACAAAGATTAACCAAAAACTGGAAAACTGGAAGTATTGTATCCATTCTTCTGGTTCACGAACACGACTTATTTGGGCTTTTTGTATTTATTAGGAATACACAAAGTATCTTTGTCATTTGTGAAAATCTACAAGGAGAGAGAATAAGTACTTAGGTAATACAGATAGTATAGAGTTATTTGAAGATCTTCAAGGCTAGATAAGTATTGTTACAGAATGCGGTTTTGGTCCGCCAAAAGACATGAGCTACCCCAAGACTGATCCATAGATCCATAGAGTTTCGGCCTCTTGATTAGGAATAGTGAACGCTTCAGTCCATTTTGTGAAGCAATCTTCGATGACAAGGATATACTTATTGCTGGAATCACTTACTGGGAGAGGACCAACATAGTAAAATCTGTGTTTTAGTTTAAATAGTCTTGTCATCAGATGTCATCTGTAAGTGCGGAAAGCCAATTCGCATTCTTTTGTCAAAAGAAATGACACTTTTTCCCTTGTCAATTCATTCAAGGGAAGGAAGGAAGCTTTTCAGTTCTTTTACGGCTTTCGGGGAAGGCCAAGTCTGAATAGCTTCAACTTTTTCTTTGTCCACAGAACTTCCATCTCCGCTGACTAAATGTCCTAAGAACCCGCACTTCCCTCTTGAATTACACTTTTTGTGTTTAAGTTTTAAGTTTGCTGCTCTTAGCTTGTCTAAGACTTGCTTCAAAAGTTTCCACTTGTTGATCAAAGTTAGTGGCATGCATAATTATATGCGTTAGACTTGTGTCTAACGGTAGGTTGGTCAGTACTTTATTAATAAATTGCTGGTGCATAGCTGCAGCATTGCAGAGACCAAACGACATGACATTAAAGTGCCACAGTCTTCTCCTTGCCCTTCTGGTCCATTTCTACCTGCAAATAGCCGCTCCAGAGACCAAACGACATGACATTAAAGTGCCACAGTCTTCTCCTTGTCCTTCTGGTCCATTTCTACCTGCAAATAGCCGCTCCAGAGACCAAACGACATGACATTAAAGTGCCACAGTCTTCTCCTTGTCCTTCTGGTCCATTTCTACCTGCAAATAGCCGCTCCAGAGACCAAACGACATGACATTAAAGTGCCACAGTCTTCTCCTTGTCCTTCTGGTCCATTTCTACCTGCAAATAGCCGCTCCAGAGACCAAACGACATGACATTAAAGTGCCACAGTCTTCTCCTTGTCCTTCTGGTCCATTTCTACCTGCAAATAGCCGCTCCAGAGACCAAACGACATGACATTAAAGTGCCACAGTCTTCTCCATGTCCTTCTGGTCCATTTCTACCTGCAAATAGCCGCTCCAGAGACCAAACGACATGACATTAAAATGCCACAGTCTTCTCCTTGTCCTTCTGGTCCATTTCTACCTGCAAATAGCCGCTCCGGAGACCAAACGACATGACATTAAAATGCCACAGTCTTCTCCTTGTCCTTCTGGTCCATTTCTACCTGCAAATAGCCGCTCCAGAGACCAAACGACATGACATTAAAGTGCCACAGTCTTCTCCTTGTCCTTCTGGTCCATTTCTACCTGCAAATAGCCGCTCCAGAGACCAAGCGACATGACATTAAAGTGCCACAGTCTTCTCCTTGTCCTTCTGGTCCATTTCTACCTGCAAATAGCCGCCCCAGAGACCAAACGACATGACATTAAAGTGCCACAGTCTTCTCCTTGTCCTTCTGGTCCATTTCTACCTGCAAATAGCCGCTCCAGAGAACAAACGACATGACATTAAAGTGCCACAGTCTTCTCCTTGTCCTTCTGGTCCATTTCTACCTGCAAATAGCCGCTCCAGAGACCAAGCGACATGACACAGTCTTCTCCTTGTCCTTCTGGTCCATTTCTACCTGCAAATAGCCGCTCCAGAGACCAAACGACATGAGATTAAAGTGCCACAGTCTTCTCCTTGTCCTTCTGGTCCATTTCTACCTGCAAATAGCCGCTCCAGAGACCAAACGACATGACATTAGTCTTCTCCTTGTCCTTCTGGTCCATTTCTACCTGCAAATAGCCGCCCCAGAGACCAAACGACATGACATTAAAGTGCCACAGTCTTCTCCTTGTCCTTCTGGTCCATTTCTACCTGCAAATAGCCGCTCCAGAGAACAAACGACATGACATTAAAGTGCCACAGTCTTCTCCTTGTCCTTCTGGTCCATTTCTACCTGCAAATAGCCGCTCCAGAGACCAAGCGACATGCCACAGTCTTCTCCTTGTCCTTCTGGTCCATTTCTACCTGCAAATAGCCGCTCCAGAGACCAAACGA
Organism: Nematostella vectensis; assembly: GCF_932526225.1. Taxonomy (NCBI): domain Eukaryota; kingdom Metazoa; phylum Cnidaria; class Anthozoa; order Actiniaria; family Edwardsiidae; genus Nematostella; species Nematostella vectensis. The sequence goes on along the minus strand of NC_064034.1, from coordinate 18,141,298 downwards.
CATGAGATTAAAGTGCCACAGTCTTCTCCTTGTCCTTCTGGTCCATTTCTACCTGCAAATAGCCGCTCCAGAGACCAAACGACATGACATTAAAGTGCCACAGTCTTCTCCTTGTCCTTCTGGTCCATTTCTACCTGCAAATAGCTGCTCCAGAGATCAAACGTTCAGAACCAGACAGAACCTGAGAGGGCATCTATCCTGTGTTACATCCTGTGTTACATCTATCCTTGGCAAAGGGTATGCGTCTTTGTTTGTGACATTGTTGATCTTACCAAAGTCTACGCAAAATCTGGTTGAACCGTCCTTCTTTCGCACTAGCACAATCGGGGAGCACCATCTCCTTTATGACCTTCTCCGCTTCTTTTGCTTGTGGGAGTGGTAATCTTCGGGGTTTCTGCTATATTGGAAAAACGGAGCCAGTCACAATTCTATGGCGCACCATATTGATAGAACATCACTGTAATCTTCGAGTATTTGAAAGACGACTGGCTGTTGATTCTTGCCTAGGTTTTCGCAGGTGGCACGAGAAAGGTCTTCAAGATGTTCTGGTGTGCAAGTATCATATGAAAGGTTCCTCTCTCGTTTGCATTAGGCTACAACACTAGAAGAAGGCTCGCAATGTCCTAGCTCTGTATCTTGCACAATCTTTGCGTCTTCTGGGATGGGTTTAATACGCGAACAGGAACCAGTTCTGCGCTTACGTCAATTAAACTCTTTCCAACCGAAACTACATCTTACGAAGACTACGGACTTATCACCCTTAAGCCTTGTTCTTGTTCTTTTCCAGCCACACGTCCTTGCAGCAGAATTTCATTATTTGGTCGCAGCTTAGATGTGCGTTCTAGGACAACTCGCAGTACTTGTGGTGCTTTATAATCTGAAGTGGAAATTGCACATCACATTTGAAGTAGGTCTACGAGAATATCCCCTCCAAGCAGGCCGAGCTATAGGCGCAACATGAAATTATCTGCTAACCTCTTTTTCTCCTATAGTGGTGCACTCAAATTTGGATTTTCACCAACGCTACCATCTACTGTAGAGGTTCTGGGATAATTAGGTGTTGGGCTTCCTGTGAAATATTGATCCGGGAAGCCCGTGGGGAACGTGATTGATGGCTACATCGGGCCTCCTGTGCTTGTTGGTGCGGTATGACTTGTCGCGTACTGCGGGATTCCTGTGTTGAATGACTCACTGCTCGTCCCAAAATGCGGGTCCCATTGCTGATAGTTCGGGCTTGCTGTTGTGCAGTGTGGGTTAGTTTGGTGGACTGGGTTGCCAGTGTTCTGAACGAAAGGTTTGTATAACCTAACGGTCTTCTAGCGGTTCTTCTAGTAAAGTTCTGGCTGGGTTGAAGAACGCGGGTAAAACCTCTGTTTCTTCCCATTTGTGATGATGAGCCAGGCGCATTGAATCGTCGAGGACATTCGGCCTGCTAATGTCCCTGCTCGTCACAAAATAACGAAGGTCAGTTCTTGGACGGTCAGATCTTGCACGGTCCGGGAGGGCTACAAGGACTTTAAAAATTTATTTCTCGATGCGTGAACGATTTCCTCCCCGGAGCGCTTGAGAGCTTTGGTCAGATATTATTCTTATAGAGCAGTTCCCCATTTGTTTGCAAGAGCGTACGACTCAAGCTTTAAAGCTTTCTCGAGGGCGTCTTGGGTGTTCTTTGGTCTTCCCTGTCTTACTCTTAGCTTTGTCTCGTCATCTAAGAATGAGTCGATAAATTGGTCTTTCGCAAGGATGTCTTGTGCCTCTTGCTCGGTTGTGGCGTAGGCCAATCTCGCTCGTCTCTGAATGTCAACCGCAAGTTCTGGTAAAGTTTCGTCTTTCCTTTTGACTTGAACTGAGCGCGGGCCAGCTCGGACATCAGCACCTCACCAAAACGATTGGATAGTGCTGCTACTAGAGACTTGTCATCCTGTTGCTTTTACTTCGAGAGGTTACCAAGGACTAACGTCGCATTGCTTTGAAGCCCGCTTGCTATGATCGACGCTTTTTCTGGGTCACACCATTGGTTGAAGTCGGCAATGATTTCAAACTGCGCCAGGTATGAATCCCAGGAATCCCAGGGGCTTCCTGTGTATTGCGACTTTACTGGAATAAAGGCGGCTCTGTTTCGGAGTATTCTCGGATGTCTCATTCGGACAAAATTCGGATACATCGGAATTCGGGTTCATCACTCTGTTGGAAGGCGATTGAAATATCGGAGCATCGCACAGTTTCGGCCCTTTGGATTTACGATCGAATAAAGAAACTTTCCGATCGAGTTCGGATTTCTTGCTTTCGACTTTCTCGAACCTTTTTTTCTTAAGTGGCTTTTCTGCTCCCAAACTGATTGATTTAATTAAATAAGATGTCCATTTGTAGAAAGAATTTCCTTCTTTCACGCTCTGGTTGGTTCATAAAGTTGTTAAGTTCCCCGAACATTTAGAAATAAGACATTTCACATCAACTCCGTCATTGCCCTCTCCTTTTGTAAAGCCTTTTTTCTTCCGAGCCTCTTGCTCAAATCCAATTTCACTAATTCTGATTTGATTCTCTTCCCATGCCCGTTTTTCCATCTCCCTTTGCCCCACTTCCTCTTTTCACCTTAGTTCTTTAAGATTACCCGATTCCTTGCTTTCTTTTTTTACTTCCGTCGTTCTTCTTCTAATTCCCTTACTCTCTGTTCCATTTCCTCCCATTCCAACCCTCCCGATTCCAATTCCTTTTCTTCTGAGTCTCTCTTTCTACACTTTTTCTTCCAATTTTTCCTTTCCGAGTTCTTCCTTTCCCAGTTCCCTAAATTCTAATAAATTCTCTCGGTGCAACTTCAACTCCAATTTCTTTCTCCTTTCCCGGTCTTCCGATTCTCCCAATTCTAACTCTCTCCCTCCCAGTTCCATTTTTCTTTTCTCTACTTTTTCAAGTTCCCTCCTTTCCAATTTACGTTCCAATTCCCTCTTTTCGTGTCCCTCTTTCCAGTTCTCTTTATTGTTTTCTTCCAACCCCCCATTTTGGGATTATTTCCCCCGCGATTTACTTTGTCCAACAATGTCAAAAATCAGTCGCAAACACTCCTTCTAGTCCCTTCTGCTCCCAATACATTTCGACCCTCAATAACATTTGTCAAACTCAAGGACGAACAGACCGATTATAATCTTCGATTTTCCCATTGTCTCTTACCAATGTCCTTTTCAATTTAAGTTTGTTTCCCGTCTGAGCCTCCAATGTTACATAATCCAGTTTCGGTCCGCCAAAAGACATCAGCTACTTACATTTGTTACATAACACTTAAACATACATTACATTCTGGCAATAAGTAATTCCATAATTCCATTGTTCTATGCATAACACTAGCTCTAATGTTCAACGCATAACGCTAGCTCTATTGTTCTATGCATAACAGTATTTTAGCAAAGATCTATAAGCAGAGTACTTTGAAAATAAAGATATCTTTGAAGATCTATAAGCAGAGGAAAAATACACAAAATATCTAAGTGATTGGGAAACATCTATAAGCAGAAACCTGTAAACGCAACTTTAAAAGCAGATGAAACAACTTAGTAGAGTTTACTATTTGATTCAATGTACTACAAAGCTTTCATGCCAACAGTTTAGCTGCAAATTACTGTACATGTTGCCTGGAGTACAATCCACAGACATAAAATGAATTTGAGCAAGTCTTGTGGGATAGCTGTGTCTTCTTTGATGATTTGATGGTTCTTCTTGAACACCTTGCAATGGATCCTGGGAAATTAATTATAACAGGTGACTTTAATTTTCACATTGAAGACCCTGGTGACGCTGATGCTGTCAGACTGTTGGATATGCTCGATGCAGCTGGATTCGAGCAAAAGGTAGTAGGTCCTACGCACAGAAAAGACCACACCCTTGACCTAGTTGTTGTGCGGGACGGCGACTTGTCAGTGCGCGGACGTCCTGAAATCGTTGCATTCCCTAACTCTGTATCTGACCATAGTGCCATTATTTGTGATGTTGACATGCCAAAGCCATGTGCCTCCAAGAAAATACTGCATCGGCGTCCGTTACGGAAAATTAATTTCGACTCTTGGTGCAATGACATCAGGGATTCCGCCATCTACAGTTCTGCTCCGAGTGATGACTCTGACTGCAACGTCTTATGTGATCAGTATAACACTGTGCTAAACCACTTCATCGAGAAACATGCTCCTGTTCGCACTTTTTCAGTTACACTGCGACCTTATTCACCTTGGTATGATGATAGTCTTAGGTTATTGAAAAGACAGAAACGCAAAGCAGAACGGAGATACGTTTCATCGAGATTAGAAATCCACCGCCAGATGTACGAAGAGAAGTGTAGAGCTTACAGCACTGCACTGAATGTAGCTAAGCGGAACTTCTACAAGGATCAAATATCTGGTTCCAATCAGACGCAGTTATTTCGTTTAATTGATGGCCTTTTCAGGGTGAAGCCGGTTCCGTTGCTACCATCATATGAATCACCTCAAGCTCTTGCAGAAGATTTCATCTTATTTTTCACTACCAAGATTCAGCATTTAAAGGACAACCTACGATCATCGCCCCTGTTAACGATGGAGATGTCAGTGACGCCAGCTCAACCACAATGTGTGGCGTCATTCCCTGAGTTCTCTGCTGTATCAGTGAGTTATATACGTGATATTTTACAACAATCCAAGCCTAAATCGTGCATATTAGATCCTGTGCCGACAAGTGTACTAAAACAATCCATTGAAGTTATTGCCCCGGCCATCACTTCCATTGTCAACGCATCTTTGTCATCTGGTGTTTTCCCTACCTCTCTCAAGGGTGGAGTGATCAACCCTTCCATCAAGAAGCAGAGTCTTGACCGCGAAGTATATCCAAACTACCGACCGATTACAAACGTTGCCTTCCTATCAAAAACACTTGAACGTGTCGCTGCTAACCAGACGATGAACTATCTTATCCCCAACGGCTTACTGGCTAAATTACAATCTGCTTACCGCCCCTTCCACAGCACAGAGACTGCTCTTCTTCGCGTCTTTAATGACATTCTGACCGCTATTGACTGCCAACAGGAAGTAGTACTTGTTCTCCTTGACCTGTCGGCTGCGTTTGACACTATAGAACACTCGGCTCTGTTGTCGCGCATGCAACATCGTTATGGAATTAATGAGATAGCACTCCAGTGGTTCAAATCATATCTAACTGGCAGAACTCAACAAGTCCTTATAGACGGTGTTCTATCCTCCAGCCAACCATTGCGTTATGGCGTTCCTCAGGGTTCTGTACTCGGCCCGTTGTTGTTCTCTTTGTTTTTTGCGCCTATCGAAGATGTTGTTCGTGCACATGGTCTTGGTGTGATGATGTATGCTGATGACACGCAGTTATATGTGTCCATCTGCCCGTCTGAAGATCGGTCTTCAGTTCTATCAAGGCTTGAAGTCTGTGTCAAGGATATCCTCATCTGGTGTACGTCAAATGGCCTCGCTTGTAACCCCGATAAAACGGAAATTGTACATATCTCATCTCGATTCACGTCAACCAACATAATTCCTGAAATCGACGTTGATGGACATTTCATCAAACCAGCCCAGGCAGCACGCGACCTCGGAGTAATCATAGATTCGAGTTTATCTATGACAAAACATGTCAACAGCATCTGCAAATCAGCCTACCATTCTATAAGGAACATTGGCAGAATACGGAAATACCTTGACCGCAATAACTGTGAGCAGCTCATTCATGCTTTCATAACATCAAAACTAGATGCCTGTAATAGTCTTCTGTCTCGACTCCAAGAAAAAGAAATAGCCAAACTACAGCGTGTTCAGAACTCTGCCGCAAGACTAATCGTTGGTGCTAAGAAGAGGGACGCCATTACACCCATTCTTAAGGAACTTCACTGGCTACCTGTTGCTTCTAGAATAGACTTTAAAATTCTTACAATCACACATAAAGCTCTCCACAACCAGGCTCCTGAATATATCACTGAACTCTTAACACCGTATACGCCATCTCGATCCCTTAGATCTGCTAACAAGAACCTTCTCGTCATTCCTAAATCACGAATAAAAACTTATGGGGACAGATCTTTTTCAAACTTTGCAGCTAAATTATGGAACTCCCTCCCCCTACACATTAGAAACACCGACTGTCTCAGCAAATTTAAATCGTCTTTAAAGACGTACTTATTTTGTAAGCACTACAACAATTGATTAGTTTTTAACCATTAGAAATATTATCATAAGTATTAGTATTAAGATATGTATATATATATGTGTATGTGTGTATATATATATATGTATGTGTGTATATGTATATATTTGCATCAGTTATATATGTGTAAGATAGAGTTTTAGCAAAATTATTGAGTAGAATAGAGTAGGATGTTTGTAAAGCATTGAGATTTTTATAATGCTATATTAAATTATTAATTATTATTCTTAGCACGTGGACTGGGCTAATTAAGATATAGGGTATTTGTTGTGGTTTGAAATGTGGCATGGTTTGAATTTTTTTCAAACTGGTTTGAATTTTTCGAACTAGCTCATTTTTGGATACCTAGCATTCTAAAAGGGATTTTATTTTTGGGGAGTCATTAATAAAACAGGGGCTTGGATTTTTTGGGGGTTGGGAGGTGTAACTAAAAGAACTAGATAAAAGATTATGCAAATATCCCCTTTTCAAACCAGTTTTAACAATTTCAAACCAAGAAGCATTTCAAACCACAACATATTCATCAGAGAGGAGGCATACACATAATTTTTTATAAATCTTTAAGGTCAAGACACTTGTTTGTCAGACTTGTATAAAAGTACTTACTGCTTGAAGACCTCTTCAGGGTGTTTCTGAGGGGGCGGCGGCTCATAAGGGGGAGGTGGAGGCAAAAACTCATTCCCTGGAATAATAATAATTAATTATTATAACAATGACAGTGATAATAAGAAAATTCATAGATAGCATGAAAGTCATGGCAGTTTAGGTGTGAGCGGGGTGTTGTAAAGCATCAACAGACGCCAAGGGATCTACTTTAGAAAACCAAGGTGGATCCAGGAATTTACAAAATGTGGTCCAATTTATGAAAACTATAACAATGGCTCCAAACCTTTCGAAAGGGAAGTTCTTCTGAAACCATGGAGCGACATTTACATCTATCCTGTTCACCCAACTTCTTGATTTTTCTAATGCCAAAGCTTAATCAACTGCTGTACATACCATACTGAACATTTTCATATCCTTGAATCCCAGCAAACAGACTGGCGGGTGGGGCAGATGGCGGGGGTGGGGCGGCATTCTCATTCCCTTCAACATCTTGGTCTGGGACATCAGCGCCCTGGTAGCTAGGTGTATCTGTGTCACCTTGGAAATATTTAATAAATTCAATTCAACTTAGAAAGGTGTGATGTGATTTACAGTATGCTGTGAGCTAATGCAGAGGAATTCTATGCTAAAAGAAAATATACATTTATAGCTCAGAAATAAATGTCTACATTATATGCAAAAATTATCAAACTTGGACAATTAAAGAGTTCACTTAGTTTTTGTATTGATGTTTACTCACTTCCCGCGACTTTAGGGACTAATGCATGGTCAAACAACACGGACGGTTCAAAATTTTAAGGTCCAGGATCCCGAGAACGTGATCATTAAACAGTTTCGAAGTTGAACCATAAAAGACTTAGAGTTTTAAACAGTTTTAGAGTTTAATGATAAATAAAGATCCTCATTGACCTTCATTAAATATCTTTGTGACCTATCATCCAATGTCCACGATGTATACTTGATTGTCAGCAATCTTTCAAAAAACTTTGAAAGCTGTGTACTTGAGTGTTCTATAACGTTTAAAAAAATACTGAAAGCCGTGGGCTAAGATTGCACAACCCGTGTCCACTGTGGACACTAAAAAAAATCTCATGGACACGAAAAAAAAACCTGTTTAATACCCGTTTGTTTTTGGCGTTTACACAGAAACCCTTTGTGTATGTTTTGCCATAGACGGTCACATATTTCTTCTGTAGCTTAATGATTCCCTTGAATTTTCTCTAAATACAGTACCAAGGTTATACAAACAGTGCTTCTATCAAGACACAAGAAAACACAAGAAAAAAAATATAAATTGAACAGTACAGTACCTCCCACTGCTAAAGATGGTCCAGAAAAACCTTGCTGTTGTCCTTGAGGGGGCCCATATCCTTGCTGTCCAGGCGGGGGCCCATATCCTTGCTGTCCAGGCGGGGGGCCATAGCCTTGCTGTCCAGGCGGGGGCCCGTAGCCTTGTTGTCCAGGTGGGGGCCCATAGCCTTGTTGTCCAGGTGGGGGCCCATATCCTTGCTGTCCAGGCGGGGGGCCATAGCCTTGCTGTCCAGGCGGGGGCCCGTAGCCTTGCTGGCCAGGAGGCGGACCAGGCAAAGTCCCATAACCTTGATGTTGTCCAGGAGAACCTGGTTGCTGACCAGGTGGGCCATAGCCTACGATATGTAAGTTAAAGTTTAACTTCACTGTTAACCAAAAACATATTATCTGGTGAAACATACAGTACTGTATAAAGGGGTGGCCATAACGACAGTTTGCAAACTTATCATCATTTTTGAGCTGGAATAGTTTAAACATACATGGAGTATAACTTTAGAACTTGTGTATTGAGTTTTAAATAAAGTTGATATTTCATGAGCAATAACTTTTTTACATGGAGTCATTTGTAGGAGAAAATCTTATCAATATTGTCACACATGGACATGGTGTTTTAACCTACCTTGCTGATAGCCCTTACTCATATTTGCAATGTATACAGGGAAGTGATGGCTGAAACAGAATTACAGAACAGCTTTACTTGCATTGCAAAAACTTTTTCTTTCTTGTATAGAGAAAAAACAGTACTGTATTCCAGCTACAAACAACCCTCTTTTCCTATCTCCATCTTGAAGTTTTGACAGGAAACTTTTGTCTGGCTAGAGGGATATTCCCAAAAATAGTCCAGTCATGACTAATATTCAAAGACAAGGTTTGTTATTTGAGATGACCTCACATAGTTGTGGGGAATCTCAATTAACTCTACTGTAATATTGTAGCAATAGAAAACAAAACACCACCTACTGATATCAAAATGTTACAATAACAAAGAACCACTTAAATTATCATTGTTATTCTGAATTTATATGTATTCCTATTTTAAGTTGAAGAATTCGCAACTTCATTAAAACATATAAAGTAACGAAATGTTAATACTTTTTTTTATTCTTTCCCATATCAAGTTATGTGGAAAGTTTCCATACGTTTACCATACCAGAAACTAAACAAGTGCCTCTTGTTAACTTTTGTTGTTCTAACTAACATAAAATAAAAACACATAGTACAAAAACAAAGCATAACAAAATATTAAGTTTTAACTTAACGATATTGTCAAGGAGACCATTTTTGTGCGACACACTCTTAATCAAATTTTGCAAGGCAAATTCAAAGCAATATAAACAGTAAAATATTTGAAACACCACAGGGGGTCTCTGATTTGATACAAAAAAATTAGCTATGTGTATTCAAAGTATCACGGTAATAGGCAAAACTAAAATAAAACTAAAGTTTTAAGAATTTGGACGATATGATCTGTACGCTATGATATTTTTATTTCTATTTGCTTTTGTGACCATAGTAGATTGGAGTAAATAAATACGTTATAAGATCCCACTAAACGACATATCATACTGTAGGGATAACAAAAACAGTAACGGAAAACCGATAGGATGGCTAAATGAAGAAGAAACTGAAATCAAACAAGACTAATGGCAAAGATTAACTTCCGCAATGCGGCATGCTATCGTGTTCGGTTACCGCCTTCTCGTAACCTAACCGCTATTTACAAGTCGATATAAAAGTCACTCATTATAAGAAATTTTAAGCACTTCACCTGTTTCGGAGTCTTTCTGAGAGGAGCTACTTTAGGTTATAACTAGCCAGATTCCGGTGTTGTTCTTACTTGGGTCAGTTAATTTATTTTGTGCCGAGACGTATCACCTTCGCTTGGTGTCCGAGCCTTTTTTTTAATTCTTGAGAACACAGGTAGCCCACACTCACGGCGAGTGTGGATAACATCAACCTGATCAACAGAAAAGCATCTGTTTATACAAATTTTATGGAATCTCCTAAGCTCACCGTGAGCCTGGGCTACCTGTGTTCGGAGTAGCGATTTTCAAAATTAGTCATTCATTATTTGTAAGGTATGATGTTCACAGTCAAATTACTCCCCACCTCCCCCCCCTCACACACACAGTCTTAGGTGGCCTGCTACGGCTCTGAAAAGAAACCCAAAACTGGTCCTAGATTCTACCAGAGAATAGAATCTCTGGAGTTTTGGTCTCTCATAATAAAAATATTATCATCATCACCATCATCATGATCATTAGCATCATCATCATTATCATCATTGTCGTCATCATCATCGTATACTTCGTCAATGAGTTTACTATCCTTGTAAATTCTCTGTATGACTCTGTGATCTTCTGACTGATGACTGGAGACTAACAAATGGTATAAGTAATCGTACCCTGGGTAACAGACCCTCCGAGCTTCGCGGCGACAACGATTTGAGCGGGTAAAGTAATCTAAGTTTAAAGTTGATTTGATGAACAATGTGTGATAAAAGTTTCAATCTCGCGCGCTTGTGAAAGTCTGTTTTTACAACCTGGGAGAGACACCTAAATGTGGCCGGATAGGGGTGCTGGTCGGGGTCGTGGGGTGGGTGTGAGGATTTGGATGGAAGTAAGTGATAAAATTAGTTGCCCCCCTTCCCCCAACCCCCCGCACGTGTCAAACTAAAACAGTAGCATATCAATGTCTTTCCTTATACATGTAATCGCTGATTTTCCGTGGTGAACCAATCAGAAGAAACAAGAACTATAGCCTTACTCGTCTTAGACATAGAATTGGTTTATTAGTGTAACGGTGAAACCATAATAATGAACTATCAGGATTGAGCTCTCTCTTTTTCCATTATCTACCTTTTTCTTACTTTGTACATATAACATTAAAATTCGTTGATACTATATGATTCAATTAAATAATTATTTATAAAGACGCTTTTAACCGGCTGTAAATAAGATTATCACCACATTCTACACGGCACAGTCTTCATTGTCGTCAACGAAGCTCGTTCGTTTAGCGTTATCCAATGTTCATTAATGGTGGCTACGTGACGCAAAGGAAACTCTCCCTCAAATCACGTTGTCTAGCAGGTAATCTGAAAGCCATGCGCAGGAGAGTATACCCTTGATGAGTTATCAGTAAATATTACTCTCCCTCAAATCACGTTGTCTAGCAGGTAATCTGAAAGCCATGCGCAGGAGAGTATACCCTTGACGAGTTATCAGTAAATCTTACTCCCCCCTAAATCACGTTGTCTAGCAGGGAATCTGGTTTTGCGCCAGCTGGATAAGGTCATAAACTCGTGTCCTGTAAAAAAAGGGAAAACACCAATTCAACATACATACAAATAAGGAAACACTGCCACTTAGACTGCAGGGGCGTGTCCTGAGAGGGTCCGGACCCAACCCTGCTCATGTGACCAGATGAGTTCGAATCCGGTTGACCTCTTTGTTGGTAGGTTAAGTAGACGGTTAATTTTATGCGTGTATTTGGATAGAAAAAAATTCAGATATATCTAGTGATCTATTACCAGAGCTAAGGATGTCGATTTAAGCCTGTCACGTGGTCAGTGAACTACTACTCTGGACCCCGCCCTGCGTTTGTCTCTAGACACGCCCATGGACTGGCATGGCCAGTCACGTTACCATAGGAACCATAGGAACACTGCTGACCTGTAGTTGAGGTAGGAGTCCCGGATGACCTTGGACATGTAGGTAGCAGCTTCCTTCTCGCTTTGCGCTGGGCTGAACCTCGCCCTGGAACATGATGATAACGTCACATCGTGAAGCCGAGGATATACAGTCGTTTGACAAAAGGTTGTCGTCGAACCGGCTTCGCGACTAGCCCGCATGTAAGCATGGGTAAAAATTACTGAAGCGCCTAGCTGCATATATTAGCTACTGCTACCGCGTCTAAGTCTGAAGCTATGCAGTGGCTAATATATGTTGCTAGGCGCTTCAGTCTTTCTTTACCCATGCTAACATGCGGGCTTGTCGAGTAGTCGCAAAGCCGGTTGACGACAACCTTTTGTCAAAGCAACTGTATATTATGTAACTAGGCTTTAAGGCGTCTAGCCTTGGAAATGCCTTAGTAAAATACCTACGTGGAAAAACATATATCTCCATCGGCTAATTTGGGAAAGCTGTTGATGTACTGGCGAAAGAATATTTGAGGTAGTTATTTTCGAAATTTGAACAACTTTTTGGATGTCTTTCATATGAATATTAAGAAATCATAGACGTTGAATCCCCCCCCGGAAACAATGGTAACACTGTGTCCAACATCATTGCTACGACATACCTAAAGGTCTGTAATACTGACCTGGGGCGTTTAAGTGTCTCGCCCCGAAAGCATGATAACACTGTGTCTAACATCAAGGCTACGGCATACAAAAGTCTGTAATACTGACCTGGGGCGTTAAAGTGTCTCGCCCCGAAAGCATGATAACACTGTGTCTAACATCTTCGCTACGACATACCTATAAGTCTGTAATACTGACCTGAGGCGTTTAAGTGTCTCGCCCCGAAAGCATGGTAACCCTGTGTCTAACATCAAGGCGACTAGAGACACGAGCGCCTCCTGGTAGGGTCTGAACAAACAGAATGATAAAATGTAAAGTATCTGCTTTTCTTGATCATAATATACTCATATAAATAAAAATTCACAAAAATGAACAAATTATAAACATTTACATCATTGATCTCGATTTTATTATTTTGAGGGTCCTTATTTGTCACACTGTGCGTTGTTTGTCTAATCAACAATTATACCATTTCCATTGAGGTGGATGGGTGTATATTGCATTTTATCTCTAGTTTCTCAATCAATCAAATCGATTGTTCTTGCGAGGTTCCCGAGTTTCATATACTAATGTCAATTATACACTCAAATATGACATTGTCATTGTTGTCATTATCACCGACCTCACTACTAAAAACAACAATAACAAAAATTGTAAAACGTACAAAACAAGGATAGCGAGAAAAGCGAATAATATCAGAGGGGTATTTACCTTACTGCTAGATAGGACTTGACACATAGGTCCATAAACCACCTGCAACAGGGATACAATTCAGTATGAGAATGGTTCTCATTGAACATGGTCTCTCTCATTTTCCTTAATTCTTTTTTCCACTATTTTGTCTCCCCCCACTCCCCTCGCGTTTCTTCTACCCCTATTCCTGTCACCTCCACCCTTTCCTTCCATTCTCTTCTCCTTATCTTTTCTCATCTTGTTTCCTTAGCTCTTCGCTTCTTCTAGCGTGGTCTTCTGGAAAGGTTATTAACCGTGCCTCAATAGTACTTGCCTGAAAGGTGGGGACTCCATGGTACCACCCATGATCATAACCATCTCGTGGGAAATCTTCATGTCCGGCTCAAAACCCAGGTTACCACCCGGAGACGACTCGAACATGAATCCAAAATCTGAGACAAGTCATATTTAGTGCACACTCCTCAAATATAAACCTCAAGTCTAACGCCTCCTGACTATGTACCAGTCCAAGACCGTTTTAAGATTGTTTTGTTGCACGTTCTGTATAAATATGAGACCAGGCTAATCAAACAAACAAACAAAAAACTACCGCTTATTGTAAGAAAACCCGTGTAAATACAGAGAACAAATTCCTAAGGTTTCGTGTAAACATCCTTTCCGTTACGTTTCTTTAAAAATTAGTCTAAAATTTGACTGGCATCGAAACGCACACAACAAACAAGTAAATACAGAAGGTAACTTAAGAATTAAACTTGAACCTTTTAGAGTGCTTAATACTACATGGGACTAACCGATATGAATAATATGGCCTTCTCTATCCAGCATCAGGTTGCCATTATGACGATCCTTAATCTGCAACAAGAAGCTTACTATGGAGTACGCCGCCATGCTCTTTATAAAGTTCGACCGGGCCTGTAAAACAGAGTGTATTTGATAACGTTTTAGGAGTGCGGTTACACCGGGAGTAGTTAAGACTATTTGACCGTGCCTATTGAACTAACTCGATGTTCTGCCAACTACGCCACCCGGGGTCCCCTTTAAGTTTTAAGTAAAAACTAGAGATGTATTATTCACAAAAGTAAATTCTAAAGAAATGGTTCAGAAAGACGTGCCGGAAACCAATAAATATCATCACAGGTAGCCCGCGTTACCTGTTGGAAGGCAGGCGTACTTTCATCTCCGTACGTCTTCAAGTAGTACTCGTACAAGTCCACCTCGGTCTGACGCCCTAGCTGGTCACGTGACTTGGAGTCGGGCACGCACTCGATGACACCACACTAAGAAAGGAAAGGGGGAGGGGGTTAGTGATAGGTTGAAGAGTATGGGTAAATTCATCTACCTTCAATCACTCTACCTACTATTGTAGGTACCTATTATGCTACTTAGCAACCCCTAATCTCCCTTGACAACCATAACAACTCCCACTACCTCTTAATAATGGTTCTTGCCGGTATCGCACGGTAATATATATCGAAGTTTTTCAACATGAGAATGAAGGTTGTCAACAAGAGGTCGAGGGTTTTCAACAAGAAATGGAAGGTTTTCAACAAGAAATGGAAGGTTGTCAACATGAGATCCAAGGTTGTCAACATGAGATCCAAGGTTGTAAACATGCGATCCAAGGTTGTCAACAAGAAATTCAAGGCTGTCAACAAGAGATCGAGGGCTGTCAACATGAAATCCACAGTTGTCAGCATGAGATCCAAAGTTGTCAACATGAGATCCAATGCTGTCGACAAGAGATCCAAGGCTGCCGACAAGAGATCCAAGGCTGTCGATCAAGGTTGAGTTGTCAACATGAGATCCAATGCTGTCGACAAGAGATCCAAGGTTGTCAACAAGAAATTCAAGGCTGTCAACAAGAGATCGAGGGCTGTCAACATGAAATCCACAGTTGTCAGCATGAGATCCAAAGTTGTCAACATGAGATCCAATGCTGTCGACAAGAGATCCAAGGCTGCCGACAAGAGATCCAAGGCTGTCGACAAGAGACCCAAGGCTGTCAACATGAGATCGAGGGCTGTCAACATAAAATCCACGGTTGTCAGCATGAGATCCAAGGTTGTCAACAAGAAATCGAAGGTTGTCAACAAGAGATCGAAGGCTGTCGACAAGAGATCCAAGGCTGTCGACATGAGATCCAAGGCTGTCGACATGAGATCCAAGGCTGTCGACATGAGATCCAAGGCTGTCGACATGAGATCCAAGGCTGTCAACAAGAGATCCAAGGCTGTCGACATGAGATCCAAGGCTGTCGACAAGAGATCCAAGGCTGTCGACATGAGATCCAAGGCTGTCGACAAGAGATCCAAGGCTGTCGACATGAGATCCAAGGCTGTCGACAAGAGATCCAAGGCTGTCGACATGAGATCCAAGGCTGTCGACAAGAGACCCAAGGCTGTCGACAAGAGATCCAAGGCTGTCGACATGAGATCCAAGGCTGTCGATATGAGATCCAAGGCTGTCGACAAGAGATTCAAGGCTGTCGACAAGAGATCCAAGGCTGTCGACAAGAGATCCAAGGTTGTCGACAAGAGATTCAAGGCTATCGACATGAGATCCAAGGCTGTCGACAAGAGATCCAAGGCTGTCGACATGAGATCCAAGGATGTCGACATGAGATCCAAGGCTGTCGACAAGAGATTCAAGGCTGCCGACAAAAGATCCAAGGCTGTCGACAAGAGATCCAACGCTGTCGACAAGAGATCCAACGCTGTCGACAAGAGATCCTAGGCTGTCGACATGAGATCCAAGGCTGTCGACAAGAGATCCAAGGATGTCGACAAGAGATCCAAGGCTGTCGACATGAGATCGAGGGCTGTCAACATAAAATCCACGGTTGTCAGCATGAGATCCAAGGTTGTCAACAAGAAATCGAAGGATGTCAACAAGAGATCGAGGGCTGTCGACAAGAGATCCAAGGCTGTCGACAAGAGATCCAAGGCTGTCGACAAGAGATCCAAGGCTGTCGACAAGAGATCCAAGGATGTCGACAAGAGATCCAAGGCTGTCGACAAGAGATCATAATTTCTATAAATCTTACCCCTGGCGAGGTGGCCACTACTCTATAGGGCTTGAGGTACACGTCCAGACCGACCTGCTCGAATATGTTCTTGAACAGAGAAATAACTTGCAGCGCGAGCATGTCCTGAAACGAGATCAAGACTGGGTCAAGACTAGTGTCGACAACAACAAAATAACATTGCAGCGCGAGCATTTCCTAAAAGGAGATCGAGACAAGATCAGAACTTATGTCGACAATAACGGAATAACATGCAGAGATGAGTATGTCCTGAAATGAGAAATAGACCAGATAAAGACTCGTGTCGACAATTTCGGAATAACTTGCAGCGCGAGTATGTCCTGAAATGAGATTAAGACTAGAACAAGACAAGTGTCAACAATAACGGACTAACGTGCCGCAGGAGTCACGTTGTTTGTTCGATACTCACCTGTCGTACGTCATCGCCGACCTTGAAGATGGCCGCCTGCCAGTACACGTTAGGGTTTTCCTGGTTCGCCTCATCTGAGTCACAGGGAAAATCTGCACAAGAACAATTCAGTTAATGAAGGATACTGCATGAGTAAAAGGGGAAATGTTAAGGAAGCTTTAGCAACATTCATGCTTCCACAAGTACAACCAGCCTTTATAATACCACAGGGATACCACAACTTCATTAATATGATCATCCTCTTTATACAACAGGGATACCAGCACTCCTTATATACAACAGTTATGGGCAACTGCCCTTCTGCCCTTCTAGCACCGCAGGTATACCAATCCCTTTCTGCACCTTTTTTACGTTGATGCTCTCTAGCTCAAACTCCGCTAATAGAATGATCCTCTAAATACCACAGGAACACCAGCACTTCTTAAATACAACAGTTATGGGCTACAACTGCCCTTCTAGCACCACAGATACCAAGCCCGGTCAGCACCTTTTTTGACGTTGATGCTCTCTAGCTCAGCGATGCCCATGCGCTTGACCTTGAACTTGGCGAGGAATGGCGCCTTTGCCGCACTCTGCATGGGCGTACCGGAAGTCTGGTCAATCTCGAGCACCATCGCCTCGGGGTTGCTAGGCAGGTACACGCCCTTCTCGGCCCGGATATCACCCAGCGCCCTAAGACACGCCTCTTTGCGCTCGGGACCCTTCGGGAATGGCCTGCAGAGAGTTTATATTCTCATACCTCTGATGAGGATAGATTACGAATTTGTGTGAAGTAGAGGAGGACAAAACACACAGAAACGTCTGACTACGTAACTTAAGTGATACGCAACTTATAGGAACCACATAAAATAGTTTAAACAACGAATCCCCAATTACCCCTTGACATGAAAACATCGTAAAAAGCACAAAGCTTTCAAAGTGTAAATAAATTATTCCAAGGCAAAAATAGAGACTGCCTAATAATAAAAATTATTGAAAGCATCAAGCAACAAAAAAGACAACGATTTGAATACGCCATTCATGTGATAGGCATGTGGTATTTGATACCCGCGATGACCAGCGTTTTGAGAGACGCTCGGCATAGATGTGTGATAGGGACACGTTATACGTGTGTTATTGGTGTGACAGAAACGTGACACGTGTGCTTGGTGTGTGATAAACACATAAAACATGCGTGTCTCGTCTGTGATAGACATGATACAAGAGTGATTAGTGTGTGATAGACGGAGTGCGCGTGATTGGCGTGTGTCATGTGATATACAAGCATAAGGGATCTTACTTGATAACGGATCTTAAGGGATCATAAGGGATCTTACTTGATAACGGATCTTAAGGGATCATAAGAGATCTTACTTGATAACGGATCTTAAGGGATCATAAGGGATCTTACTTGATAACGGATCTTGAGGGATCATAAGGGATCTTACTTGATAACGGATCTTAAGGGATCATAAGGGATCTTACTTGATAACGGATTTTAAGGGATCAT
Organism: Nematostella vectensis; assembly: GCF_932526225.1. Lineage (NCBI taxonomy): Eukaryota > Metazoa > Cnidaria > Anthozoa > Actiniaria > Edwardsiidae > Nematostella > Nematostella vectensis. The sequence continues at coordinate 18,123,258 of NC_064034.1, read as the reverse complement.
AAGGGATCTTACTTGATAACGGATCTTAAGGGATCATAAGGGATCTTACTCGATAACGGATCTTAAGGGATCATAAGGGATCTTACTTGATAACGGATCTTGAGGGATCATAAGGGATCTTACTTGATAACGGATCTTAAGGGATCATAAGGGATCTTACTTGATAACGGATCTTAAGGGATCATAAGGGATCTTACTTGATAACGGATTTTAAGGGATCATAAGGGATCTTACTTGATAATGGATCTTAAGGGATCATAAGGGATCTTACTCGATAACGGATCTTAAGGGATCATAAGGGATCTTACTTGATAACGGATCTTAAGGGATCATAAGGGATCTTACTTGATAACGGCAGATATGTTGGTGACTTTGTCAAAGAACTCGAACTCTCGTGTGTAGAAATCGCGTTCTGGTCCAGACACGGTGCTCGTGATTCGCCCGATGAGCTGGTCCAGATGGTCACCGATCTGCGAGTCCTTGTGAAGGCCCTCCTCGTCCACGAACATGTTGGTCTTCATGTTCCAGATCAACTGATGGAGTAAAAAAACAAATATGTAAACCTAAGTGTTCTATGTGTATGACTTGACTTGTTCTCTTGCGGTATAAAAGGCCACAGCTGTTTACAGATGCAATAAGATGCTATGTGAATCTATGTAACACCTACACTTACGCCGCAACGAGCCCAGTTTAAAAACGCCCTGAAATCAGCCACTATATACTACTTTACCTGGTGGGCTAGTAACTGTGAATGCTGTGCGGCCCAAATGATGTACTCCGTAACAAAACCAAGCGCATCATAACGCGTCGCCTGAACAAGTTGTGGGATATAAATAAGAATGGAATCGGGCGGGAAGGACTGCAGGACGCGGATCGCGTACTGAGCTGTCAGAGGATGAGGAGGGTATTGTTGTGAGAAGAAGGCGATGGCTTGTACTGGAGGCACGGCCGACCAGCACAGCGCATGCGTTAGCTCGGGGATGTCCATCTTGACTGTAGACTCTGTGACGATGTACTGAAACAACAACAAAAAATAAACATTTGTACCCAAACAAAGTGACAATAACAGTCTAGTTGGGATCTGCTCGGGATACCTGTGGTTGGCCGTGGGGCAAAGGCAAGAGGTCTGGGGAAATACATCATCAATCACAGGAAACCCAAAACGCAAAATATAACTGATAGGGAGGGCCCAGGAGGACTGCCCATGACTAGGAATTCTACTGGTTCTATTTTCTCATGCTTACGTGCAAGGCGTCCGGAATGTGGGCCACTGCGATTGGGTTGTTTCGGACAAGACGTGAGACCTCCCGTTGCACTATCGGTACGTCTTTGTATCTGAAAGAAAAGGGTGAAATGATTGCTATGAATATATTTGTAAAGCAGGTTTGTGTGTTTAGGTAAGACATTCATCTACCACACAAGTCAAGAGTCTCACTAAGCAGTGGTTAACTACCTTGTTGGCAGGTGAACGGCGATTCCAGGAGAGATGAGCCAAGCCAGACGCACCAAGTCACGCCAATTACGCTCAGTGAACAGCGTTTGGTTTGCCCAGTTAGTCATCGATGTCTCACCCTGGCCAAGGGAGGAATGAAATGAAAGAGCAAGTTATTCATCGACGTCTCATCCTGGTCAGAGGATAAAGGAAATTAAAAGGAAAGCTAGTCATCGACTTCTTGCGCTGGTCAAGGGAGGAATGAAATTAATGAGTAAATTAGTCATAGAAGAGGAAAGACTCTCCAACTCCCCCTCGCCCCATCCCAGACCCTAGCTCACCTCAAAGGACATTTCTGGCTGCGCTAGTGAGTTGTGCCAGGTGGACAGTCTCTCCACCTCTCTGCGGACAAGGGCCAGGATCAGGTTACGTCTCTTGAGGTAGTCCCGTACAGTATGCTGATTGCCTGGCGAGTCCCGCTCATTAGATGCGCTCGTGGAACGCCTGGATGACACATTACTCGAGAGGGGGATAGTATTCATCCAACGGTTGCCCTGTGGTGAGGGGAAACAAGAATAATTTGCGTGTGGTGAGGGGGGCAGAGTCGTGTACCCTGTGGCAAGGGAAATGGGGATAATGACATGTAGCGAGAAGGATGGTTACCCTGTGGTGGGGAGACAAGGAGGGTTACCCTGTGGAGGCAGAAGAGAATGGTTATCCTGTGGGGGGGGGGGGGGGGGAGGAAAAGAATGGTTACCCTGTGGTGGGGTGACAAGAACAGAAACCACTTGGTAAGGGCAATAAAAAAATTCAAAGATAAAACTGGTAATAGGGAACTAAAGTACAATCTTTTTTATAAGAACGTCAAATTTTCAGATGAAGCTGGGCCGTTCTTATTTGTGGGACATTTAAAGGCTGAATATTTTCTTAAAGATGTTCTTAATAAATTTTAGTGTAAGAATATAACACCCAATGAATTATTAGGAAGAGAATTACGCTAATGATCAATAGCAATAATAAGGATGTTACTATGAGCACAATTTGATTCTGCATTTTAAAACGCATCAGGACTATAAAAGAAAAAAAATTAAATCTGAACCTCGGCATGTTCTTAGCATAATTCTTATAACTTGGTGAAATCTCAGGCTGGACGTTCTTTTAAAAAGGGTTCTTATAAAATAGGAGTGTACTGTATATTTTATGACTGAGCCCCTAGGTATTCATATTCTCGTGGAAAAAGGTGCATGACTTACTTGCAAGTATGGCCCTAGATCCGTATGTGAGCTTGAGTAATGTGAGCCTGACGACTGAGCCCCGAGTGGATATGAATCCACCGGAGACATCATGAAATGCTTCATGTACTTCTTGTCCGCAAGGATGGCTTGCCAGAACTTGACAAGAACAGTCACATCCACACGCAATTCAGTGCTATCGGTGACCGGCCACATAGGCTTGATACTACACAAGTAGATAACACAAGTAAGATAGCATGTTATAGGCTTGACATTACACAAGTAGATAACACAAGTTAGATAGCATGTTGTAGGCTTGATACTACACAAGTAGATAACACAAGTAAGATAGCATGTTATAGGCTTGACACTACACAAAAAGATAACACAAGATTAGATAGCATGTTATAGGTTGACACTACACAAGCAGATAACACAAGAAGAGATAGTATGTTATAGGCTTGACACTACACAAGCAGATAACACAAGTTAGATGGCATGTTATAGGCTTGACACTTCTCTTTAGATAACACAAGATTAGATAGTATGTTATAGGCTTGACACTACACAAGCAGGATAACACAAGAAGAGATAGTATGTTAAAGGTTTGACACTACATCTTGACACTATCATTCGAGATTTCAACTAACAATTACATTAAATAACACAAGCCATACGTCCGCACGTGTAGTATTCAAGCGCACTACCTGAAGTAGTCAAGTGCGTTGCAATAGACTCGCTCCCTGAGCACATTCTTCGCCACAGAGTTTCCAAGAAAGTCACCCTGCAACACAGCCATCCCGAGGGACAGTAGTCGAAACCGCGGGCGAACAGCCGCAACGTGACGGGACATGAAGTTATCCCGACTGACTGAGAGGGGGAGGGAGCGCTGCACAAGTGTCATGATGATTTGTACCTGTAACGCAATCCATTGTTGAAAATAACGTTATTAGAATAGTTTAAAAGAGGAATCGTCAAACAGGGGGCGTCACGCAAGCAATGAGAACATGACGTATATTAGGCGTTACAAAAGCAACAATTATACCGTGAGGTATACCAAGGAATACCTGATCAGTGCTGTAGTATTTAACCATCTCAAACCGCTGGGCCAGAAACCTGATCCAGATGTCATGAGGTGCAACATCCGGGGCCTTGGGAGGAGAATTGTCGTCAAAAGAGGCCAGCGGACTCTCTGGGACAGTGTCACGTGAGAACAACCCAACCCGCCTACAAACAGTCCATTGCCAAGCGCAGCTTATTTCACGCATCATCTGCCAAGAATAATTAATTTTCTATTTTTTATGTTTGTTTACATAATAAAAACAGCTGCAATAAAGTACACCTGTTTACAAGCTATGAAATTAGATGATGACATCGCTGAGAAACAGTCACACTCAAAGGGTCAATTGCCGCAGTGGTATACTACCGCTGACCTGCAGCTCAACGTCCTTTCTTGCCCCCAGGATCCATTCCCAGCATGCTACAGCTGTTGCCATGGATTCCTTGGTAAAGATCTGCGCAGGGCACCAGCACACGTCATGCATCAGCTGTTTATCAACGTCTGTGAACCCATACAGATTAGGGATGGCATAAGTGCAAGATTAAAATACATACATACAACAATATACATACATATACATAGAAAGTACAAAAAACAGTGGACTCAGAGAAACTAAATAAAAAGGCCCTACATTAGGGTTGCTTCTTCTCTAGATATGGTGGAATCTCCATATAACAGACATTTTACAAATTCTGAGGGTGTCTGAGGGTGAGGGTGAATTTCCACTATTTTCTCTAATTAATATACCGATGCAACCGTGCGTAAGTGCAAAAACCAATGGTTTACGGAAAATCTCCAAATTCTTAGGGCCTACGTGAAGAACAGGGAGGAATGCATATAAGGGATTCGCTGGCAATAAAAATTACAAAATGCATTGGCATATGTAAAAGATTACCTACAGTGATCTTTAATGTATTTCGTAGCAATAAAACTTTAAGGAGAATGTGCGACAACTGTACCTTTAGTTGTGACAAGGAAAGCAGAAGCCTTGAACATGGCTGAGACGTAAGCCTCACCAGCCACCGTCACGCTGTCTTGAAGCTGCTTGTTCAGCACTCGGCAAAGCTTGGTGCTGACATCGCGAACGTCCTTAGACTGTGCCTCAACCATCGCCATCATGCCAACAATCTGATGATAGGAGCAATAAGCAATATCTACTATCTACCATTACTATTTAGACAATCTGACGATAGAGCAATAAGCGATATGTACTATCTATACCGCCGCCATCATGTCAACCATCTGACGATAGAGCAATACTTTTAATGATCAAAGCTATTTCTACCATCGCCATAATGCTGACAATCTACATGACAATGGAGCAATACTTTGAATGGTCAAAGCGATGTCTACCATGGCTTCAATCTCCATGACGATAGAACAACATTTTTTATTGTCAAAGCGCAGCTACTTCACACCAATTTCAAATGCCGCTGTTCACGTGAGCACTGTCGCTCACACCATCCCATCACCCTCTTAGACGCCTTTTCCACAGGCTCCTGAAGGGTCAAGCCTGGAACAAGTTTCAAGCTACATGACACAGGAAAGGGATTTGAAGTAAACAGCGGCTGGAAAATGGGAATTAGACCTCACTACAGGACCCTGTCTTTACTAGCGCTGTCACATTACCTTTAACCCCCAACACCGTTAAAACTCCCACCGTCATAACCAGCTATGATATCCCTTCCATCAACCCAACCACAATGACATCGTCATAACCTTACCTCCCCCTGGTATCTACTTCTCATAGTTAGCCCGGACGGCACTTGATCCAGACCCTTTTTGACGCAACTCGGTCTCTTGTCTAGAGCAGCACTACTAAGACACATGGACCTGGGGTTGAGTCCTGCAAACTGCACGATGTTCTCCATAGCCAGCGCCAGTCCTGTATGGTGAGTCATACCAACAGACACGTGTTCGAACTTCAGCAGGTAGTCCTAAAAAATGGTAACTACCGTTCATACAGTCACGATTACACAGTAACAATACCTTTAGATAGTGTCGATCCAATCTGGTTTAAACAGGATCTGTCTTGTTCACACAGAGTTGTCTATGCTTAAATAGGGTCTGTCCAATTGACACAGAGCAGACCTGTTTAATACAGAGACTGTCCCAGTTAGACAGGGTCGGTCTGGTCTTGTTAACACAAGGTCGGTGCGTTTTACAAAGAGCCATGGTCCGGTAAACACATAGTTTGTCCTGTTTACACAGAGTCGGTTCGGGTTGGTCTCGTTTTGGGTCGGTTCATTTGGAAATGAGCCAATTTGGTATTTCCCGACATGTGCGAGCGATCGCGGGCACTAAATAGTGAATGACATACCTGTAGCAGTGAGAGAGTGGCCTCCGGGGCCCATTTGATGGCCTCTTTCAGGATGCCGCTACAGCGAGCAGAAAAGTCCCTAACCGTCCCCTCCCTCCCATCCATCTCTTCGTGCACGGCCAGAGTGTATGAGGTCCCGGGAACGAGCATCTGAACCGTCTGGTGACTTTCCTGGAGTGAAATAATTGACGTAGTACATACAGAACCTTCATATCAAATTTGCCATTCTAAGGGTAAACATTAATTAACGCTTTCAGCTATAGCCCTACGTCGGAGACAAGTAAAAAGAAACGAGCGTATTTCCTTTTTCTTGCTTTTCTTGCTTTAACGAAGGACTAATGCTTTGAAACGTCGGCAAAACTACCTTGTTTAAAGAAAGGAGCAAAACATACATAAAACTAAATGTAAAAACCGTCTTGATTTATTTTCCAGTGTCCACCACGCCTACGCTGACCAGGTAGTTTTCTTACTGTTTGTCTATAGTAGTTCTAGTTATGTTATTATCCCTAGTAAGTAGAGAGGCTGGCCAAACTACAATTTTTCACTTCTTACGAAGCATTCATACCAATGCTTTCACTTATGCTAAGAAAGGATAGCAAACAAGTGTTATCTATTTATCGTTAGCAAAAGACTCAAAATTCATGAAAGAATTCAATCACAATTCCTTGAGACCGAAAAAAAAACTGAAAAAGGTGTGGTTGTTAGGGCACACGTACCGGTTGTTCAAGCGACTCTGATAGCGTCTGTAGTAAGTCCAGGATAAAGTGAAGGACCTTGCCATTCCACAAGAGATGGGGAAACCTAGAAAACAAACGTCAAGAGGAATTGCAAAACTGAGCTACTATGCGCAAAATGGAGCGTGGCCTTCATTAAAACACCGCACAGACCATAATACAAAATAAAAACATCGGGCGAACTTTATAATTGAAATACTACAGCAAACAAACAGATTACAGATTATAGATTTTTAAGTGACTGATTGATTTTGTACGATTTTAAGACATTATTTACATTGGTAAAACTGCTGTTTGCTTTGAGGGCCAACAACATGTGCTTCCATCGTTCTAGCGCCAGTCACTTATGAAACCAAAGTTCCCAGCTCTATAGTTTACAGTAGTAAGGCGAATTTCAGCCGTTATTTCGTGGCATCAACTGTATACGCCTTTCTGATTGGCTAACTGACTTCTGACAGATCGGCGACACGGTGGATGTGCTTGCAGATGGCTTACTTATGGACAATCTTTCACATGCTTTGCTAGATGTTTTACTTACTTATCGACGAGTTCAGACAAGTATTTATCAGCCACACGGCGGATTCGCTTGTGCAGATGGTTGAATTTAATGAGCAGGTACTGCGCATGCCCCTCGAGTTCTAGCTCACGTGACGGCGTGCGAGACTTGTTCGCCATCGTGTTGAGAAAAGCTTTGAACACCTTGTCGCCGATGGCGGAGATGCATTGCCACATACCTACAGAGAAAGGGAACACAATCACAACAAATCCACAGTTTGTCTTTGGGCTCCACATTGAGTTGGTAGCTTAAAATTGGTACATTAAAGTCACAAAATATTTTTTTTCTAAACATCTCTCAGTTTTGTGGGAAAAGGCAACAATTTTTCACAACAAAGCAGATTACCTGCTTTGTCTTTTTGTACTGCCCGATCTTCCAGGTATGAAAATATGGAGTGGATTGAGCTGGACTCGGAAGATACACGGAGTGTTTCTAGTTTGTAGACTGATAGCAGGTAGGTGCACTGGCCGAAGTTGAGTTTGTTGACGAGGGTGACGATCTCTGGCGGGTTGCCAAGGTTGTCAAGTAACGCCAAACGCACTTCATTAAGCTCAGCCTGGGAAAAAAACTTGCGTGACTTAAAGGGCACCCGGTTGAAAAATGGTTTTAGTTTTAACTAGGAAACCTCGAAATTTTTCAAAACCACGAGTAATAATAAAAAATAATCATTCTAGTCATTAAAGGACTTTAGAACTTTAAGTAAAATACAATATTGTGGGGATGAACGTCTCACACAAGCGCTTTCGGTATCAAAACAGGCTGTACGTCAATTGTATAAATTAACTAGATTCCCCGCCAGTTTTGCAACTCCAGCTCCGAGTGCCTTGTTGTAAGGGTAAGCATTTCTTGGAGACAGAGAGAGCTTGGTAAGAGGTCAAAATGTCTAGCCTGCAATCCGGCTCTCATTCGGGGTTATTCGGAAATGTTTGTTTTTCGAATATTGGGACGCCTGTGGCGCGCATCTCGGCCTTCGCCCAATATTCGAAAACAAAACGTTTCCGAATAACCCCGAATGAGAGCCGGCTTGCAGGCCGAAAATGACACGCTATGTAAGTTTGTGATTTCCAAATTAAATAAACGCCAATTTTTGGCCGAAAAACAAGTTTAGTTTGTATGAGATTTGTTTCCAATGTCCTATTTTTGCTGTGGATACTGTACTTACATAGTGTGGTTGTACAGTAGGGCTCAATGTCCTCAGCATAACCATTGTCTAGGGAGAGATCCCTATTGATTTTTTAGACATGTAACTACCTTCCTCATGGATATTACTGACTCACCGGAGCAACAGAATCATTCTTAAGCGCCGAGTTGTACATGAGTCTCGATCGAAGATGTTCTGCACCAAGCAGCAGTGGGGACTTAACGGCGATCGCACACACCCCAAGATACCACTCCTGTGGCCATAGGGTGGAGCCCTCCACCCCAAAACCCATCACCACGCAGTACAGCCAGAAGTCCCAGAACAGCTTGTGAAGTCGGGGCTTGGGGTCTTCCAGTGGCGGCAGTTGGGAGATGGCTGTGGCGATGACGGGGATGAGCACGCCAAGATTGCCAGCACTGGAGGAAGCCTGTAATCAGAGAAAGACCAGTATCGTGAAGAACTTGGGTTGAGTAAGTACAATCAGGAGGGATTCAAAGGAATTGCCCTTTTTCTTTGATATGGGCAGCAAATAACAACAAACTATCAAAGCTGGGGGTGCATCTCCACTTGACTCGACCACCAGTTGTATTTTTCTTATTGAAGGTCGCCAAACCTGCAAATCTTGGCAAATTTTTGGTTGAAAGGTAGCCAAACCATTTACTCGGCAAATTCTTGGCTGAAAGGTAGCCAAACCATTTAATTTCACAACCTTAACAGATTCTTGTCTGAGAGCTTATATAGTTTAAACTCTCAGCTCTTAGTTTATCATTTTCTATCACATTATCAACCAAGTCGAAGAACAGTACATCAAACTTGATTCTAAACAGGCTTTTGCCAACACTTTTAGCACTCCCGGTATTCAAACAGGGGTCTTGTTGTTTGGTTACCTTGATGGCAAAGGAGGCTTTCTCGCTCGCCCTCTTGCTCTCCAGTCCCAGCTGCACAAATAGCTCCAGCAGCCTTACTAGGAAGTCTTGTAACTTGGTTTCCCCTTTAAGGTTGGCTGCCACGTTTGAGTAAGCGTTCAGAACTGCCAGTGCACAGTGTCTGATGAAGAACAGAATGATCAGTGCTCCAAAGATTACCTACGAAAGCAACATCCACTCTTGCCAGTCTCAAAATAAAAAGGTAAGAGAGCAACCGTGCAGGAGCACTTATAGCAGATTATTTGCTTGGCTGGGGATATGGTGTTGAGAAGAACAACAACGCAAATCTGTAAAACCTTAAACATCCAAAAATTTCTCACGGACGGTCACATCTGTGCGGAATGTTCATTGTATATTGACGAAAAAACGAGAATTAAAACTCGTTGAGGCTTGTTTACCTTTGACTCTTTTGATACCTAGGGTTTGATTTGTGGAAAAACATTGCATACATATTTTGGTGGTTACACTGTAATAATTTCACTTTTACGCACCATTCTTAAATTCGTAAAAGAAAGTGCAACTTATGTGAACCTTCTTTTCTGTAGAAACTTAGAGAAAAGTGTACAAGCTGTTCTGCCTCGTACCCATGCGCGTCCAGCGTCTGTTGAAGAGCAGCCGATCGCATCCCGAAGCGATTCCGTTCCCGTGTTCCTTTGCGGGCGTGCATAATCCTTCCCAGAATGCATTCCGAGGAGGGAGTGACCGTTGAGACGCCTGGGTACGAGGCAGCATGCTGTCTTTGTTAGATATAGACTCAAAGACAGACTGAACATCGCAGTGCGATTCACAAACCTGTATCCCTGGGTTGTTTCATTCAGGGTGGTTTCCCGTGAGTACGCAAGTGAGCCGGCATCCACTGTGATCTTCATGAACATTCCCATAATCTGCTGGTAAATTTGATCCTGACAGAAAAAAAATATGTTTTTCTTATTAAACTAAAATTACTATTATGAGGAATATTTAGTGCTTACCGAGCTGACTAATATCAGATATATAAAGCTTGAGGCTTGCTTATATTGAGATCGTATGATTCTCAAAACAAAGAGAATACAATGCATAATATGAGATATTCTAGTTGCTCTATGCTTACCGAGCCCACCAATATGAGATATTCTAGCTGCTCTATGCTTACCGAGTCCACCAATATGAGATATCCTAGCTGCTCTATTTACCGAGCCCACCAATACGAGATACCCTAGCTGCTCTATGCTTACCCAGCCCACCAATATGAGATATCCTAGCTGCTCTATGCTTACCAAGCCCACCAATATGAGATATCCTAGCTGCTCTATCCTTACCGAGCCCACCAATATGAGATATCCTAGCTGCTCTATCCTTACCGAGCCCACCAATATGAGATACCCTAGCTGCTCTATGCTTACCCAGCCCACCAATATGAGATATCCTAGCTGCTCTATGCTACCGAGCCCACCAATATGAGATATCCTAGCTGCTCTATGCTTACCGAGCCCACCAATATGAGATATCCTAGCTGCTCTATCCTTACCGAGCCCACCAATACGAGATATCCTAGCTGCTCTATGCTTACCGAGCCCACCAATATGAGATATCCTAGCTGCTCTATGCTTCCTGAGCCCACCAATATGAGATATCCTAGCTGCTCTATCCTTACCGAGCCCACCAATATGAGATATCCTAGCTGCTCTATCCTTACCGAGCCCACCAATATGAGATATTCTAGCTGCTCTATGCTACCGAGCCCACCAATATGAGATATCCTAGCTGCTCTTTGCTTACCGAGCCCACCAATATGAGATATCCTAGCTGCTCTATGCTTACCGAGACCACCAATATGAGATATCCTAGCTGCTCTATGCTTACCGAGCCCACCAATACAAGATATCCTAGCTGCTCTATGCTTACCGAGCCCACCAATATGATATATCCTAGCTGCTCTATGCTTACCGAGCCCACCAATATGAGATATCCTAGCTGCTCTATCCTTACCGAGCCCACCAATATGAGATATCCTAGCTGCTCTTTGCTTACCGAGACCACCAATATGAGATATCCTAGCTGCTCTATGCTTCCTGAGCCCACCAATATGAGATACCCTAGCTGCTCTATGCTTACCGAGCCTACCAATATGAGATACCCTAGCTGCTCTATGCTCACCGAGCCCACCAATATGAGATACCCTAGCTGCTCTTTGCTTACCGAGACCACCAATATGAGATACCCTAGCTGCTCTATGCTTACCGAGCCCACCAATATGAGATATCCTAGCTGCTCTATCCTTACCGAGCCCACCAATATGAGATATCCTAGCTGCTCTATCCTTACCGAGCCCACCAATATGAGATATCCTAGCTGCTCTATGCTAACTGAGCCCACCAATATGAGATATCCTAGCTGCTCTATGCTTACCGAGCCCACCAATATGAGATATCCTAGCTGCTCTTTGCTTACCGAGCCCACCAATATGAGATATCCTAGCTGCTCTATGCTTACCGAGCCGACCAATATGAGATATCCTAGCTGCTCTATCCTTACCGAGCCCACCAATATGAGATATCCTAGCTGCTCTATGCTTCCTGAGCCCACCAATATGAGATACCCTAGCTGCTCTATGCTTACCGAGCCTACCAATATGAGATATCCTAGCTGCTCTATGCTCACCGAGCCCACCAATATGAGATACCCTAGCTGCTCTATGCTTACCGAGCCGACCAATATGAGATATCCTAGCTGCTCTATCCTTACCGAGACCACCAATATCAGATATCCTAGCTGCTCTATGCTTACCGAGCCCACCAATATGAGATATCCTAGCTGCTCTATGCTTACCGAGCCCACCAATATGAGATATCCTAGCTGCTCTTTGCTTACCCAGCCCACCAATATGAGATACCCTAGCTGCTCTATGCTTACCGAGCCCACCAATATGAGATATCCTAGCTGCTCTTTGCTTACCGAGCCCACCAATATGAGATATCCTAGCTGCTCTATGCTTACCGAGCCCACCAATATGAGATACCCTAGCTGCTCTATGCTTACCGAGCCCACCAATATGAGATACCCTAGCTGCTCTATGCTTACCGAGCCCACCAATATGAGATATCCTAGCTGCTCTATGCTTCCTGAGCCCACCAATATGAGATACCCTAGCTGCTCTATGCTTACCGAGCCTACCAATATGAGATATCCTAGCTGCTCTATGCTCACCGAGCCCACCAATATGAGATACCCTAGCTGCTCTATGATTACCGAGCCCACCAATACGAGATATCCTAGCTGCTCTTTGCTTACCGAGCCCACCAATATGAGATATCCTAGCTGCTCTATGCTAACTGAGCCCACCAATATGAGATATCCTAGCTGCTCTATCCTTACCGAGCCCACCAATATGAGATATCCTAGCTGCTCTATGCTAACTGAGCCCACCAATATGAGATATCCTAGCTGCTCTATCCTTACCGAGCCCACCAATATGAGATATCCTAGCTGCTCTATCCTTACCGAGCCCACCAATATGAGATATTCTAGCTGCTCTATGCTACCGAGCCCACCAATATGAGATATCCTAGCTGCTCTTTGCTTACCGAGCCCACCAATATGAGATATCCTAGCTGCTCTATGCTTACCGAGACCACCAATATGAGATATCCTAGCTGCTCTATGCTTACCGAGCCCACCAATATGAGATATCCTAGCTGCTCTATGCTACCGAGCCCACCAATATGAGATATTCTAGCTGCTCTTTGCTTACCGAGCCCACCAATATGAGATATCCTAGCTGCTCTATGCTTACCGAGCCCACCAATATGAGATATTCTAGCTGCTCTATGCTACCGAGCCCACCAATATGAGATATCCTAGCTGCTCTATGCTTACCGAGACCACCAATATGAGATATCCTAGCTGCTCTATGCTTACCGAGCCCACCAATATGAGATATCCTAGCTGCTCTATGCTACCGAGCCCACCAATATGAGATATTCTAGCTGCTCTTTGCTTACCGAGCCCACCAATATGAGATATCCTAGCTGCTCTATGCTTACCGAGCCCAAAAATATGAGATATTCTAGCTGCTCTATGCTACCGAGCCCACCAATATGAGATATCCTAGCTGCTCTATGCTTACCGAGCCCACCAATATGAGATATCCTAGCTGCTCTATGCTTACCGAGACCACCAATATGAGATATCCTAGCTGCTCTTTGCTTACCGAGCCCACCAATATGAGATATTCTAGCTGCTCTATGCTACCGAGCCCACCAATATGAGATACCCTAGCTGCTCTATCCTTACCGAGCCCACCAATACGAGATATCCTAGCTGCTCTATGCTTACCGAGCCCACCAATATGAGATATCCTAGCTGCTCTATGCTTCCTGAGCCCACCAATATGAGATATCCTAGCTGCTCTATCCTTACCGAGCCCACCAATATGAGATATCCTAGCTGCTCTATCCTTACCGAGCCCACCAATATGAGATATTCTAGCTGCTCTATGCTACCGAGCCCACCAATATGAGATATCCTAGCTGCTCTTTGCTTACCGAGCCCACCAATATGAGATATCCTAGCTGCTCTATGATTACCGAGACCACCAATATGAGATATCCTAGCTGCTCTATGCTTACCGAGCCCACCAATATGATATATCCTAGCTGCTCTATGCTTACCGAGCCCACCAATATGAGATATCCTAGCTGCTCTATCCTTACCGAGCCCACCAATATGAGATATCCTAGCTGCTCTTTGCTTACCGAGACCACCAATATGAGATACCCTAGCTGCTCTATGCTTACCGAGCCCACCAATATGAGATATCCTAGCTGCTCTATCCTTACCGAGCCCACCAATATGAGATATCCTAGCTGCTCTATCCTTACCGAGCCCACCAATATGAGATATCCTAGCTGCTCTATGCTAACTGAGCCCACCAATATGAGATATCCTAGCTGCTCTATGCTTACCGAGCCCACCAATATGAGATATCCTAGCTGCTCTTTGCTTACCGAGCCCACCAATATGAGATATCCTAGCTGCTCTATGCTTACCGAGCCGACCAATATGAGATATCCTAGCTGCTCTATCCTTACCGAGCCCACCAATATGAGATATCCTAGCTGCTCTATGCTTACCGAGACCACCAATATGAGATATCCTAGCTGCTCTATGCTTCCTGAGCCCACCAATATGAGATACCCTAGCTGCTCTATGCTTACCGAGCCTACCAATATGAGATATCCTAGCTGCTCTATGCTCACCGAGCCCACCAATATGAGATACCCTAGCTGCTCTATGCTTACCGAGCCGACCAATATGAGATATCCTAGCTGCTCTATCCTTACCGAGACCACCAATATCAGATATCCTAGCTGCTCTATGCTTACCGAGCCCACCAATATGAGATATCCTAGATGCTCTATGCTTACCGAGCCCACCAATATGAGATATCCTAGCTGCTCTTTGCTTACCCAGCCCACCAATATGAGATACCCTAGCTGCTCTATGCTTACCGAGCCCACCAATATGAGATATCCTAGCTGCTCTTTGCTTACCGAGCCCACCAATATGAGATATCCTAGCTGCTCTATGCTTACCGAGCCCACCAATATGAGATACCCTAGCTGCTCTATGCTTACCGAGCCCACCAATATGAGATACCCTAGCTGCTCTATGCTTACCGAGCCCACCAATATGAGATATCCTAGCTGCTCTATGCTTCCTGAGCCCACCAATATGAGATACCCTAGCTGCTCTATGCTTACCGAGCCTACCAATATGAGATATCCTAGCTGCTCTATGCTCACCGAGCCCACCAATATGAGATACCCTAGCTGCTCTATGATTACCGAGCCCACCAATACGAGATATCCTAGCTGCTCTATGCTTACCGAGCCCACCAATATGAGATATCCTAGCTGCTCTATGCTAACTGAGCCCACCAATATGAGATATCCTAGCTGCTCTATCCTTACCGAGCCCACCAATATGAGATATCCTAGCTGCTCTATCCTTACCGAGCCCACCAATATGAGATATTCTAGCTGCTCTATGCTACCGAGCCCACCAATATGAGATATCCTAGCTGCTCTTTGCTTACCGAGCCCACCAATATGAGATATCCTAGCTGCTCTATGCTTACCGAGACCACCAATATGAGTTATCCTAGCTGCTCTATGCTTACCGAGCCCACCAATATGAGATATCCTAGCTGCTCTATGCTACCGAGCCCACCAATATGAGATATTCTAGCTGCTCTTTGCTTACCGAGCCCACCAATATGAGATATCCTAGCTGCTCTATGCTTACCGAGCCCACCAATATGAGATATTCTAGCTGCTCTATGCTACCGAGCCCACCAATATGAGATATCCTAGCTGCTCTATGCTTACCGAGACCACCAATATGAGATATCCTAGCTGCTCTATGCTTACCGAGCCCACCAATATGAGATATCCTAGCTGCTCTATGCTACCGAGCCCACCAATATGAGATATTCTAGCTGCTCTTTGCTTACCGAGCCCACCAATATGAGATATCCTAGCTGCTCTATGCTTACCGAGCCCACCAATATGAGATATTCTAGCTGCTCTTTGCTTACCGAGCCCACCAATATGAGATATCCTAGCTGCTCTATGCTTACCGAGCCCACCAATATGAGATATTCTAGCTGCTCTATGCTACCGAGACCACCAATATGAGATATCCTAGCTGCTCTTTGCTTACCGAGCCCACCAATATGAGATATTCTAGCTGCTCTATGCTACCGAGCCCACCAATATGAGATACCCTAGCTGCTCTATGCTTACCCAGCCCACCAATATGAGATATCCTAGCTGCTCTATGCTTACCGAGCCCACCAATATGAGATATCCTAGCTGCTCTATCCTTACCGAGCCCACCAATATGAGATATCCTAGCTGCTCTATCCTTACCGAGCCCACCAATATGAGATATCCTAGCTGCTCTATCCTTACCGAGCCCACCAATATGAGATATTCTAGCTGCTCTATGCTACCGAGCCCACCAATATGAGATATCCTAGCTGCTCTTTGCTTACCGAGCCCACCAATATGAGATATCCTAGCTGCTCTATGCTTACCGAGCCGACCAATATGAGATATCCTAGCTGCTCTATCCTTACCGAGCCCACCAATATGAGATATCCTAGCTGCTCTATGCTTACCGAGACCACCAATATGAGATATCCTAGCTGCTCTATGCTTACCGAGCCCACCAATATGAGATATCCTAGCTGCTCTATCCTTACCGAGCCCACCAATATGAGATATCCTAGCTGCTCTATGCTTACCGAGACCACCAATATGAGATATCCTAGCTGCTCTATGCTTACCGAGCCCACCAATATGAGATATCCTAGCTGCTCTATGCTAACCGAGCCCACCAATATGAGATATCCTAGCTGCTCTATGCTTACCGAGCCCACCAATATGAGATATCCTAGCTGCTCTATGCTTACCGAGCCCACCAATATGAGATATCCTAGCTGCTCTATGCTTACCGAGCCCACCAATACAAGATATCCTAGCTGCTCTATGCTTACCGAGCCCACCAATATGATATATCCTAGCTGCTCTATGCTTACCGAGCCCACCAATATGAGATATCCTAGCTGCTCTATGCTTACCGAGCCCACCAATATGATATATCCTAGCTGCTCTTTGCTTACCGAGACCACCAATATGAGATATCCTAGCTGCTCTTTGCTTACCGAGACCACCAATATGAGATATCCTAGCTGCTCTATGCTTACCGAGCCCACCAATATGAGATATCCTAGCTGCTCTATGCTACCGAGCCCACCAATATGAGATATCCTAGCTGCTCTATGCTAACCGAGCCCACCAATATGAGATATCCTAGCTGCTCTATGCTTACCGAGCCCACCAATATGAGATATCCTAGCTGCTCTATGCTCACCGAGCCCACCAATATGAGATACCCTAGCTGCTCTTTGCTTACCGAGACCACCAATATGAGATATCCTAGCTGCTCTATGCTACCGAGCCCACCAATATGAGATATCCTAGCTGCTCTATGCTTACCGAGCCCACCAATATGATATATCCTAGCTGCTCTTTGCTTACCGAGACCACCAATATGATATATCCTAGCTGCTCTTTGCTTACCGAGACCACCAATATGAGATATCCTAGCTGCTCTATGCTTACCCAGCCCACCAATATGAGATATCCTAGCTGCTCTATGCTACCGAGCCCACCAATATGAGATATCCTAGCTGCTCTATCCTTACCGAGCCCACCAATATGAGATATCCTAGCTGCTCTTTGCTTACCGAGACCACCAATATGAGATATCCTAGCTGCTCTATGCTTACCGAGCCCACCAATATGAGATATCCTAGCTGCTCTATCCTTACCGAGCCCACCAATATGAGATATCCTAGCTGCTCTATCCTAACCGAGCCCACCAATATGAGATATCCTAGCTGCTCTATGCTAACTGAGCCCACCAATATGAGATATCCTAGCTGCTCTATGCTTACCGAGCCCACCAATATGAGATATCCTAGCTGCTCTATGCTTACCGAGCCGACCAATATGAGATATCCTAGCTGCTCTATCCTTACCGAGCCCACCAATATGAGATATCCTAGCTGCTCTATGCTTACCGAGACCACCAATATGAGATATCCTAGCTGCTCTATGCTTACCGAGCCCACCAATATGAGATATCCTAGCTGCTCTATCCTTACCGAGCCCACCAATATGAGATATCCTAGCTGCTCTATGCTTACCGAGACCACCAATATGAGATATCCTAGCTGCTCTATGCTTCCTGAGCCCACCAATATGAGATATCCTAGCTGCTCTATGCTTACCGAGCCTACCAATATGAGATATCCTAGCTGCTCTATGCTCACCGAGCCCACCAATATGAGATACCCTAGCTGCTCTATGCTTACCGAGCCCACCAATATGAGATATCCTAGCTGCTCTTTGCTTACCGAGCCCACCAATATGAGATATCCTAGCTGCTCTATGCTCACCGAGCCCACCAATATGAGATACCCTAGCTGCTCTATGCTTACCGAGCCCACCAATATGAGATACCCTAGCTGCTCTATGCTTACCGAGCCCACCAATATGAGATATCCTAGCTGCTCTATGCTTCCTGAGCCCACCAATATGAGATACCCTAGCTGCTCTATGCTTACCGAGCCTACCAATATGAGATATCCTAGCTGCTCTATGCTCACCGAGCCCACCAATATGAGATACCCTAGCTGCTCTATGATTACCGAGCCCACCAATACGAGATATCCTAGCTGCTCTATGCTTACCGAGCCCACCAATATGAGATATCCTAGCTGCTCTATGCTTCCTGAGCCCACCAATATGAGATATCCTAGCTGCTCTATGCTTACCGAGCCCACCAATATGAGATATCCTAGCTGCTCTATGCTTACCGAGCCCACCAATATGAGATATCCTAGCTGCTCTATGCTTACCGAGCCCACCAATATGAGATATCCTAGCTGCTCTATGCTTACCGAGCCCACCAATATGAGATATCCTAGCTGCTCTATGCTTACCGAGCCCACCAATATGAGATATCCTAGCTGCTCTATGCTTACCGAGACCACCAATATGAGATATCCTAGCTGCTCTTTGCTTACCGAGACCACCAATATGAGATATCCTAGCTGCTCTATGCTTACCGAGCCCACCAATATGAGATATCCTAGCTGCTCTATGCTTACCGAGCCCACCAATATGAGATATCCTAGCTGCTCTACGATGAGAGGGTCCAGGGATGAAGGTGGGTGGCAAAACCTGTGTTGCATGATGGTTAGAACTGACTCGACTGTGTCAGGCACTTCATGCATCATAAAGGCAACATGGCCGAGAGTCAGGATAGCATTGGTGGACATCAGTGATGCTGTCTCTTCATCTTTTGTGTCAATTGTGTACAATTTGTTGGACACAGAGGACAGGAAAGCCTGGACACAATTCTCATCATTGATGAGACCAGCTTTCAATGACCTGCAATTCAGATCAGATTGTTTTAAACAGATTATTTAAACAACAAGTAAAAAATTTAACTTAAGTGGGAAGGTTTTTAGGCAATGAAAAACAGGAAGGCTGTTATAATAAGTAACCCAAACCTAAAGGTAAGAACTATCTAAAATAAAAAAGCATAATCAAAAAGCAGAATAAAGCCCCATTGTCACCAGTTTTCTTCCAGAGGTCCGACGGAAACCTCAACCGTTAAAAAACAAAATAATCTATTAGAATCCGAGATATTTAACAGGCCATCCGCTCTAAATTATCAACCACATCCTCAAAAAAACTTCCAATAAACACACTGCTTTCAATACTTTGAAACATTATTCGTGTTTTCCGACAAAAATCATCAGAGATTTTTACGTAATCTACCAGAAGTAAACTGGTGACAATGCGGCTTTAAAATACATTAAATTATGCTTTTAGTGGGAAAAGCAATAAAGGCAAAAAACTTCACATATGTACCAGTATCACCTATTTCAAATAACGTTGAACTCAGGGAGTCCATGTGTCATTGACCCACACTGCTTCATACCGTAGGTATCAAAGGTTAAGCAAAAGACACATTGATTCTCGAAAGAACTTCAATTAATAAAGCAAATTAAAAAAGAAATAGGACTCAAACCTGCATATATTTTCTAGAGCTTCTTTCCTCAGTTCCTGGCACAAAGTGTTGGTTAAGTTGGGTTTGGCAGGAGCATGTCCAACGGTGACTTGTGGTGTGCTGTTGGACTCGGCACTAGACAGGGTCATGATGATGCCGGATCCTGGCTTCTTTTCAGACACACAGCACTTAGAGACAACAGGTGCCGGGTTGAGTAAGAACACACGGAAACTAGATAACACCAGGCTATAGAACAACACCTCATCATTAGATAGAATAATGAACACTTTTTTAAGAAAAAGCTATTACACATGTAATTTAATGTCATTTTTAGTTATGTTGCAGCCAATTTCAGATTATTTCACTATCCTCTTGAATACAATCATCATTATTAATTTCACAAGTGTCTTTATTAATTATTAGGCCCTTATGAAGACAATCTTTAATTTAAATAGATCATTGAGAGGTAATTGGGTCATTTGAGTCCCCCCTACCCTCACCCCTCCTTGCTAGTGGCGTGTGTCTATCACCTGGCCATGGATGGGAACTTCTCACACAGGGTTCCCAGCCCTTCCAGGCAGCAGGTAAAGATGCTAATGTCAGTCTGGACTAGTGATGTAGCCATGGTAGAGCACAGGAACTCAGAGATGTTTTGGCACAAAGTCTCAGCATCTGAAACAAAAGAGCTTTAAAATTGATAATGCATCTCCATTTATTGCCCGGTTTTAAAGGTACTGCTTGCTGAAGTGAACACTTTGGATATGAAGGAATGTAATGGAACTCAGTATGTACTTCAAATTGCTCCTTTTGACTCTAGCTTTGTTGTTAAGCATTCATGCTTGGAAATCTAGGTGAAAACGAGACCAAAACCACATGTCCAAAGGAAATATGATTGATCAGGATGGCTTCTAAATATTGATGTGTTTCAACAAACTGATAATCCCCTCCCCTTTGAAATAGTTGAAAGATGTGTGAGGTGTAAAGATTACGTACCTTGCTCATCCTGGGCTGTCCAGACCATCAGATCAATGCTTGCAGACACAGTTTGAAGTTTCCATTTGAGTGTCTGTGTTCTGTAGTCTTTCTTCTTCTGCATATCTGATCTCTCTGCCATGAAAATGGCTTTGCCTAGTTCCTGACCTCGACTAATGTGCTTTGGGGAAACACCTGACAACAAAACAAGAGTGGCAACAAATATGTGTTTGATGTGCAGGCATTGTCGGTAAATCCCATTTCTTTATTGGTCATCTGAACCTTTTTGGTAGTTGGGGAAAATGGGATTCTTAAAGCCTCTCAAAACTTTTCTAAAATTTCAAAAATGCTTCTCACAATGTCTTATTCATTCATTCATTCATTCATTCATTCATTCATTCACTTATTCATTCATTCATTCATTATAGGTAAGGGTTACACAACAGGGCATTTAGCAACCTTTAATTTTTATTTTGTTTGTTGCTTTTGAAAAATTTGCCAGACATATATCAGAGTTGCAAAAACATAATAACTTGAAACCTGTGTTAATATATTTCCCTGTGTTCAAAAAGTAATTCCAGTGATACCACACCTGGAGTAGTTTGGTACAGATCTCTTAGCAAAGTGACCATAGACAGTGTGAGCACCTCACTCAAGGAATGCAGAGGAAAGTTTGATGGGATGACACTTGTCTAAAGGGGAAATAAATAATGAGATCATTCATTACAATTGATTACTGTATTATAGCTCTGTAAGGGAAAGCTAGTAAGAATTTCTATAAGTTGTACTAAGAGTTACGTATGTTTTCAAGCTCTGGCTTAGCCCACTGACCCCAGTACTGTATCTTATATCATACTCCAGTGTTATTCTGGGCATGTGAAAGATCCCTGACTGATGTACAACCAACATTATCCACAATTAATACCAAAAAGAAGAGTATTGCTATTTAACAATTAGACTACTTGTTCTTGTTTTCTATGAGTCAATAGATAGTCAACGAGGTGTGTAGCCTTGACTATTTGACTCACAGAAAACGAGAACAAGTAGTCTAATTGTTTTAGTATAAATCCACTGACGTACTACCTTCAAATAAATGACGAATTTAATAATTCTCATTAATAAATAATATAACACAACGAAAAAAGTATAAAAAAAATCAAAACAGCGCTCGCTCGTTTGAAATGGTGTGTTTTCTAGTGCTTTCGCGGCCTCATGCAGATAAATGAAAATTGAAAACTTTAGCTGCAAAACCTTGCAGTCATTGCTATTTTTAGTGTCCTTTTGTAAGGATGGAAAATGCATTTACTAGAAAAGATTGTGAACCAAATTTCTCGAATTTGAATCAAGGTTTTTCGTCTCTTTCGCCTGCTTTTTCGCTACTCACTATCTATGGCTTAATCGGGGCTTCTGCAAATACGCAGAAAAAAACTCAAAATTACGCTGGATTATTTGCTAAATTACGCACTAAATTACACGGAAAATCAATCATTACGGGCTAAATGACGCGGGATTTTGCCATACATTTTTCTTTAAAAATCAAAATTTTGCAGGATTCTTTACTGGATTACACGCTAAATTATACGGAATATCAACTGTTACGCCCAAACTACATTTTGTACCAAAGGAAAGCATGAAATAACTTGAAAAGGTTATTTTTTGGGTGAAAATATCTTAGGCCAGTTTTCATTGGCTCCTAGCCACCAGCCAATTAAAAAAGGTATTTTATTATTAGTCCTAGGCCTTTGTGGTTTAGCAAAGAACGCCTAGTAATTTTATTTGTTTTCAAAATTCAGTTCAAAATATCGCACTCTTACGAAGGATATCTCTCTTTTATTTTACGAGAAATAGAGGTAAGAACCCTAAAATAACACATCAGCTGTGCAATTTAATGTTTTGTCTTTCAAAATTTAGCCAAATTCTGCGGGATTACGCGGAAATTTGTGGATTATGCAGATTACGCGGAAAAAGCCAAATTACGCGCTTCCGCACAAGCGTGTAATTCCAGAAGCCCTGCTTAATAGATAGTGAGTACGGGAGCCAATCAAATTGCGAGATTCGTGATGTATGTGAGTGGATTTATTCTAAAATACAACATACATCAGTCATGAACCTTATTCGATCTCTACATGATACAGGATGTATTGAACTTTCTGATGAAATATAATTAAAGCTGCTCCTTTTTTAAATGAAAAGTTAATGCTCTGTTGTCATTTTGAATCTGAAAGGTAAAACACCATAATCTTATAATGAAAAGCAAGGCTGAGTAAGTGGCCATATCCACACTCTCTACCCTAGCCTATAGATTTGATTATATATCAGACACGGTGCCTCTAATACTATGCCTTTGTTCTACCTTAACACATTCCTCCAGTAAGGTGTCCAGCTTTTGGAGAAGCTCTGCATTTAGAAATTTCTCTATCTGAAAATGATTAAGTCACAATTCCTCAAAGACATATATTAATTGAAAGAGGATCAATTAGAATACAGTGGGTGGAAATAAAAAAATAATAATAATAAAGGTCTTTTGAATTAAATTAACTAAGGACCCAATTTGGATAAATCTGAGGTTCTGGAATGCTAAAATATTTTAAAATCACTGCAAAGTTTCTCAATCATACTGTTGACTGTAAACTAAAGGGTCATCCCAGACTTCTTCTTTTTTTTACTGCTGCTGCTGCTGCAACTTCAATAGAAGGGACTCACCTGTGCAACCAGAGATTCTAGTTGATTAGTTGTTAAAGGTGCAGTGCAAGAGCCTTCTGTCTGACCCTGCAAGGGCCTCCTCACCAAGGGCCGTGGTAGCATGGGTCTGGAGCCTGGCTTGGAAGGAGAGAATTGCAGATTAAGGACTTGTGAAATGAGTACTTCATTGCCTTTGCAGATCTTGGAGACTCCCAGTGCTTGAGACAGACCGATGAGTAAAGGAAGTGTGTACTTGCAGAGGTTTTCTGCATTGGAACAACAACGTTGTTAGTTTTAGGCCTGTACCCACAATGGCAGAAAGTCTACTTTTGGTTAATAGACATACTTTTTGTAGACAACTATAAAGCTTACAAGAATTGGATAATAAAAGGCATTCTAGAATACTCTGGTATATAAAATTCTTGTATCTAAAACTGGAATAATAAACCATGGAGACACTGCAATGGAATAAAAAAACTGCTTTTTAGGGGGTGGTCAGATATTTATCAGAAAGCCCTTCTCCCTGGAGAAAAGTTAGGTCCACTTTTCGGATTTCACCCCCCCCCCCCCCCCAAGAAAAATCATGGGTAAGGGCCTAAGTACACAATGATATACTAAAAGTCAGAATATGCATGACACTAGAATATTTCTTCCATGTTATTCCATATTTTGATTGTTGAGTATTATTTTCTCTAATCAATATCAAGTTTAAAAAGAAGATACTGTATCATCATCATCATCATCATCATCATCATCATATGGATCATATTAATATACATACAGTATATTATCCCCACATATCATTCCCCTGATCTGTTGCAACTAATGGACACCATATTCTATATTATTAGGATAACTTACCTTTAGATTTTACATCTTTTGTATTTTTGAAGGCACAACATTGCCCCACGAGCACTTCAAACACGCTACACTGTGCTGCTGTGATTTTGACAGCTGAAGATTTGTCTTTCTCTGCCAAACAACTCATCAGACTCACAAACTTGAGAGCAAATTCCCCCGCAACTGGGGTCTTCACTATTGGTAGCTGTGACTCAATCCATTTAGCTTTCGGAAGTCCATTGAGAACATCAATTAGATATGGCATTATCTTAGCCTTGTACTCCAAACCAGACTGAAGCTCATAGTAACCCAAGGCTAATATGGCTTCCTGTCCTCTTTGGTCCAAGACAAATGATTCTGATGGCGACGATGGACGGCCTGGGCAGAGCCTCGACATCTTCTTTACCTAGGTTGTGTAAAATGTACTGTTAATTTAATGTAATAAAAATAAGAATCATGACACAATTACTATAACATACTTTGATTTTACTGCCTGAGGCGTTTATTAAGACAGATGCACACTTCTCTACCACATTCAAAATTTTAGGAAGTCAGCCATTAAGATGTGCAAGATGTACTATTTAAGGCGGGTTCTCGCTATGATGCAAGAGCAAGCACAACACAAGTGAGAATCAGTCAAACACAAGTGACAATCAGTCAAACACAAGTGAGAATCAGTCAAACAGAAGTGAGAATCAGTCAAACACAAGTGAGAATCAGTCAAACACAAGTGAGAATCAGTCAAACACAAGTGAGAATCAGTCAAACAGAAGTGAGAATCAGTCAAACACAAGTGAGAATCAGTCAAACACAAGTGAGAATCAGTCAAACACAAGTGAGAATCAGTCAAACACAAGTGAGAATCAGTCAAACACAAGTGAGAATCAGTCAAACACAAGTGAGAATCAGTCAGACACAAGTGACAATCAGTCAAACACAAGTGAGAATCAGTCAAACACAAGTGAGAATCAGTCAAACACAAGTGAGAATCAGTCAAACACTAGTGAGAATCAGTCAAACACAAGTGAGAATCAGTCAAACACAAGTGAGAATCAGTCAAACACAAGTGAGAATCAGTCAAACACAAGTGCAACACAAGTGAGAATCAGTCAAACACAAGCGCAACACAAGTGAGAATCAGTCAAACACAAGTGCAACACAAGTGAGAATCAGTCAAACACAAGTGAGAATCAGTCAAACACAAGTGAGACTCAGTCAAACACAAGTGAGAATCAGTCAAACACAAGTGAGAATCAGTCAAACACAAGTGAGAATCAGTCAAACACAAGTGAGAATCAGTCAAACACAAGTGAGAATCAGTCAAACACAAGTGAGAATCAGTCAAACACAAGTGCAACACAAGTGAGAATCAGTCAAACACAAGTGAGAATCAGTCAAACACAAGTGAGAATCAGTCAAACACAAGTGAGAATCAGTCAAACACAAGTGAGAATCAGTCAAACACAAGTGAGAATCAGTCAAACACAAGTGAGAATCAGTCAAACACAAGTGAGAATCAGTCAAACACAAGCGCAACACAAGTGAGAATCAGTCAAACACAAGCGCAACACAAGTGAGAATCAGTCAAACACAAGTGCAACACAAGTGAGAATATGTCAAACACAAGCGCAACACAAGTGAGAATCAGTCAAACACAAGTGAGAATTGGAAAATAACATGTGTTGCCCTATGACTTACATCCTAGCGAGAACCCGCCTTTAGAGTTAACCAGAATATGGTGGAAACGTCATAACAGTTTCATTTTTGTGACTGAACAACAAATGCCTTGATTCACGCATAGTAAGCTGTCATTATATACACTGTATTCATGACTTGACTCGTTGTACTTGAATTCCTCAAAAAACTTTATTCGACCTTTGTGTAGATAGCTAGCGTCACACTTTAAATGTTGAACAGCATACTATTTTAGAATGATGGTTGGTTATATCCGAAAAGACAGTTGCAGTCATTGCTGAATTCCGGAAACAACGTTGGCATTGACTAAATTCGCTTGAAAAATTTCAATGATTTAGTTTTAGAGTTAATTCATAAGAAAATTGAAAATATTTCCAGTTTTGCATGTGCTAAATCATAATATCATATCAGAAAAGAAGGCACGATAACATCATCACTGCAAGATCTGAAGTATCCGATTGGAGATCATTAATGCCATCAGGTCAAAGTGAAGCCTACAAAGATAGACGAGCATGAATTCAAGCATTATAGCATACCTTGTCCCATGGTGCTGGCTTCAAGGCGGCGAGAGACAAAGCTAGTCGTCTCAAAGTGTCAGCCGAACTCGGTGAATCCACCGCCATCTTGGATTCTAGATCCGAAATGTTTACCTCGACCCAGTCTCCAAGGCCAAAACACACAGGAATCCCAAAATAATGGGAAATCGGGAAAATCTCTACTCTTCCAGATGCCAGAACAGATTCGAGTGGAGGTAGATTTTTACAAGCTTTTTAAAAATAAAATTAGTAATGCGAGACGCAAAAACATTACACCCATATGACAATGCGAATGTTCTAGAGAGCGCGCTATTTGTTCTCGATTTTCCAAAGTTTACACCTGAGAAGTTAAAAACGTAAATACGCATTCGCATTTTCACATCTTTGCTAAAATGAGCAAAACTGGGTAAACACAATCTTCCCCACACGGCCGGGGTGTTTGGCGCTTAAAGAGCATGATGCACATTATAGCGAGGGGCCATTATACTCTTGTTATGTTAGCGCCTATAAATCTCGAAATTCTCAGAATGGGCGCTGCGTTTGTTAGATACAGGGCATTTATAACATATGCTACAGAACCACATGCCTTAGAATCTTTGCCTCGTGTAATCAATCTCAAATCTAAAGCCAAGCCCCCGGGGTATACGGGGACGTGTCGCTGAATATGGTAGGGTCTTTGACCTTCTCTCTATCGGTATACGGGGACGTGTCGCTGAATATGGTAGGGTTTTTGACCTTCTCTCTATCCAAGATAGAGTGTATGTTGTTATCCTAAACGGGATGCGTGTTTCAATCCTTTCTGTCCTGAGGAGGTTCCCGTCATTGTTTTGTTTGCACATACATTTCCAAGAAGAATGTCTCCAAGGCATTTCACCACGAGACTTCCCAAAGTTCGGGGGGTATTCGGGTTTTTCTATTGTTTGTCCTTGATTCTAAACAGTTTATGAAATCTATTTTTCTTCTGAACAGGGTTGTGAACATTTTCTTTTCCTGAATAGGATATTTTATTTTAGGGTTACAGAGCATTGGCAACCCCTCTATATGAAGACGGGGGTGGAGGGGTATTGCGCGCCGTTAATGAGAAGCTTGACCCCACCGTTACTATGGAAACGGTCTATGGTCGGACCTCAACCCACCCAGGATGGTACAAACCCTGGCACGTCGCTTACAATCTACGCCAGGGACCTTAGAGAGGTTCAGTTTATTTCTCTTCCCTATTTCTATTTTATTTCTTTTTCATCTCTTTTGAAACATTAAAAATCTTCCATGATCACCATGCTAAATTTTGAAGACGACAGTTTTACATTAAATCTAATGCCCTTTTGCTACACTTATTTCCACCTTTTCAAAAAAACAACAACGAAAAAGACAGCATTAAATTCCTCTTTTTCGGATGAAACCTTCTCAACCTTTCAATTCATTTTCGGGTCAGCATTCGCTCAAATATAAATTAATCTCGTGCCAAAAATTCAAAATCAAAGATCACATTCTTTCGTCTCCCGAGTGGAGTTCCTTCTTGAGCGCCAGCGCCTTGTCTCTCACTCTGGGATCCTTGTCGCTATAGACGTACTTGAGACCATTCAATATTAGATCCATGTCCTTGGGAAGTAGGACGCACTCTTGAACATTCGCCTCTGTAAAAAGGAAGTATGAATTATTTATTTTTGTTTTATCTGCTTTTATTGGTTTTCATACAACCCTCCCAGAACTATTAAAAAAACACGTTTTTAATGATTATGTTGTGGCTGGTAGTAATGTCAGTTTTCGTTGCTTCCTTACTAATGTAGTCTTCCCCTCTTTATCGGATTCTCTAAAGTGCAGCACGTTAAGCGAGGCGCTTATTCGGGGGACACGTTTATTCATATTAACCCTCTTAGGCGAGGCGCTTATTCGGGGGACACGTTTATTCATATTAACCCTCTTAGGCGAGGCGCTTATTCGGGGGACACGTTTATTCATATTAACCCTCTTAGGCGAGGCGCTTATTCGGGGGACACGTTTATTCATATTAACCCTCTTAGGCGAGGCGCTTATTCGGGGGACACGTTTATTCATATTAACCCTCTTAGGCGAGGCGCTTATTCGGGGGGAGGCACCGTACTTTGTACAGGCAATTAAAACGCCACTTTAAGAGAGCACTAAGATAACGTTAATACTTGCTGTGAATGTATGCCAAATGTACTCATAATTGCGCTGTCTTGCAGGCCTTGGCCGAAATTCTCTGAATTTTCAAACATATGGGATCTCACCAAGAGTGCTATGCAGTGTGTTGTCACTAACCTTTTAGTGCTGAGATGAGAGTCTCCAAAACTTCCATGCAGCCCAAACGTACGGCGGCGTATTTCTTGTTCTCTAAAATGTTCAAGTCAAAGGGATGCCAATATATAAAACTGCAAAAAGGAGTTATAATTGACAAACAAAGTCGTACCTAGTCCTTCGCAGACGGGCTGTATGAGCTGGCCTAGGACCCCGTGCAGAAAAGCTAATCTTGGCGACGTGTTATCTGCGCCCGCATCGACTTGAGTCAGCCAGTCGTACCTTAAGAAACCAGACAGAATAAGACGACACTCAGTAAGATACTCCTGCAGAATCCATAATTTGAAAATACATCGGCTTTTTAAATAAGCAGTTAACTGACATATTTTAATCAATTATAATAGTTGTGTTTATAGTTTAAGTTTTCTTTTAAATTAACCGTAGAATTAAATGTTATCTATGACAAGAAGTGGATGACTTGTATTCTTTGTAAATGGTAAAACAATAAAAAAAAAAGAATGTCCCTATGCGACAAAAAATAATAATAAATAAAAGAAAAGAATGTCCCTATGAGGCGATTTTCGAATTTAAAATGCTGATATGTGGTTACAGTTATTAACGTTATTTGTCTTGGGTCTCACTCGAAAATTTAACGTTTAAATTAGGATCAAGACATCAACAATTCAATTTCATGTAAGAAGAATATCACAAATCACAAATAGCGAAGCACTTCTTCATTACACCCTGAATGTGATGTACCTTTTAACGAAGCACTTCGTGGCACGTAGTACGGCAAGCTGTACCTTCCATGTGCTGGCAGGGAGGGCCTCGGCCAGAATTCTAGACAGTCGCTCCGCAAAAGGATCTATGACGTAGAGGTGACGTCATTATTAAGGATAAGTATTACATATAAGTCTAATAAACGCAGTTTAGACTAATCTTGCCTGACACAGTTAGATCATTATACAGTCTCAAGGCTTGAGTAATCGTAGATCATGCACAAAACCTTAAAAATCCGCTTTACGTAAGAAGATTATACCAAAAAAAGGAATTTGTCCCTCATATCAAAGGTCTTTAAATAAACCTGAATTGTTTTTTTTTTGTTAGTCCGCAGACTTAAACTGTTTTCGAACTTCCCCAAAAACGCTTAGATCTCTCTATAGCGTTCGAACACCCGAGCCGCTTTGCTTTGTTTAACCACTAAATTCCCCTGTTGCAATGCTATAACTTAAAATAATCGGACATACCATGGGAGGGAGAAGAGACCTTAGGCCAGGCCAAGCCAAGACAGTCAAAAAAGGCGACAAGTAATCTTTCGTCTGGGGTTTTGTTCTCATTCTCTTCATCGACTTCTCCCTCTTCCTGCTCTTCGTCCTCCTTCTTTTTCTGAGTATCAGTAGTAGCAAATAAGAACATAATGATTGAAAACTAGAACCCGTACAGTCGAAGCTTTGCTCTCGTAAGCTACCACGACTTTTAATCGCAGTTTTAATGGTCAAATAAATTGTACGTTCTTGTTAGTGTCCTTGCATATTGACCCTACCAGCTCCATTAGTTTACATAACACCAACAGAGGTAGCCTTTGATTAATTTCAGTTATTTTGCAATCAGTTTGGATTTAACCTAGCATTACAATGAACTCAAAATTTGCGGTATTTTTTCATTAGTACTTGAAAGAATTAAAAAAATCGCACAAATAATGACCGTATATAGGAGCGCTTTGAAGACGGATATTTTTTTTAAACAGTCCTTTTAAATAGACGCGGGCCACCTTAAATAACAGGTGTTCAACAACTAAAAGGGAAGCAGAAAACCTCTTCAGAATGTCAAAATATTCTATGTAATTGAACTATGCTTTCGTAAGCGACCAACGTATATTGCTCACTGGTCATTTTGAAGAACGCAGCTCTTAAACGACTAACAATACAACTCATCAGAGACAAAATACATATAAAGAGAAGCGAAGCATACTTACGGGGTCGACTATAGGGAAAAGCAATTCGCTTATGTCCTGAAATCTGTCCAGACCGTACTCTTCCACGATTTTACCAAAACAATTCAATGATGCTATTTTGTATTCGAGATTCTCTTTACGGCATTCTTTCAATACGCTGTTCACGACCTGGAGGGAAAGATAAAGAAACAATTTCTGTGTTAGAAAAGCTTAACCAGGTTTGAATGCCATGACAGGCAATACACTGGCTACCAAGACAAATTGTTAAGAAAGACAGGCAATAGACCATTTCCGAATAACGCTCCACTGCTCTTAAAAAAGAGTTTACTGTAGTTTTAGCATAGGCCCTCGATTTTAAGCTATACTTTGTGAGCAGTCGAGCATAATTTGGAAATGGGCTATTTGGCTAGCCTCAAAGTGGCCACGGTAGCGCCCGTCTCATCATACCTATAACTTTGCCATGGGTGTTGTTTTATTTTTAATAAGTTGTTAGCGAGATCGCCTGCAAGGTTCAGCTGCTTACCTCATCAAGGCTGGGCTCCAGTTTCTCAGAGTTCTCCACCGATGACCTAATATAGAATGGATTAGCAAGAGCTCTATAGACGACGGACGGAAAAAAAAACAGGCGAATGTACGTACGATCGTATAGACGGACAGAAATAGACACACTGACACACACAGTAGCAAATTTAATACGGGGATCGCTTAGTTTTAAATAAGTAATTAAAAAATAAATTTATTCATTAATTATATAATTAATTAACTAATTCATTAAAACATAATTAATTACATAATTAATTAATTAATTAATCAATCAATTAATTGATTAAATTAATTGACTGATTGGTTAATTAATTCATTAATTAAAATTAATAAATTAATTAAAATTACCTGCACTTAGTGCAAATACAAGAGATGGACTCTAGCAGCTTGTCCTGTGGAGGAAATAATAAAGAACTTGTCATGAGGTTTAGTCTAGTAAGTGAAACATTGTGCAATGAAGCCGTTAGCGATGTGAAAAATTCAATATTGATCAGTGTGACGTGGGAATATGGAGTATTCAAAATTGATCAGTCGGTGAGGGATTATTGAAACTCATGTTTCCCAAAAGACAAACCTTTCCAGTCCATGTTCGTCCAGCTAGTCCGCCAACTAGAGAATTCAAAAGTTTCCCAAGGAAAGGCTGCTTCAATGAATTTCCTTGAAACCCAAGTAAAAAACTTTAGTACAAACAAGCCACAACATACAATGCCGAACACTGGCGAATCTACTCCCCCCCCCTACCCTTGATCCCCTATGCCGAGTGGTACCCACAACTGACGAAGCAGACAGTTTACCTAATTTGGCGGCTAAAGAGGAGACCGTTTGTGCGGCCTGTGCTCTGATCAACCAGACCTGTGATGTCAGAGCAGTGCAGCAGATGTCGGTTATCTCGCCCACATAGAGCCGCAGTCCTGCGTCGGTACCTGGAAACAGAGGGTATGTTACACACAAACGGTCAAAAAAGGTGTATGGTTATTGAAGGAAAGCTCGCACTATTGATCATAGATATTGTCGCAGTCCTGCCTTGATACTAGGAAACAGATGGCATGTTTTAGTTACACATAAACGGGTAGAAAAGGTGTTTGGTTAATGAGAGTAAGCTCGTGGGAATGATTATATATATATTTCTGCCCTCCTGCCTTTGGCACCTGTAGACCGGTGGCAGGGCCGTAGCCAGCTTGAGGCAAGTGAGGCACACGCTTCGGTAAAATTTTGATGTTTAGTGTTTCACAATTGAAAAAAGTATGAGATAAAACACCTGCTTTTGTTGGATTTATCATTCAGTGGCTAGCTTTGACTCGGTAAAATGTTGATTTTGGCTACAGGCCTGGATGGGCACATTATAGTCACACATAAATGATTAGAACAGGATGGGGATAAAGGCAAAATGACGACAAAAATTACGATATTACAATAATGGTAAGTATGATAACAATGACGATGACGATGAAATTGATGAGGAGTACGATGGCGACAACTACGATGATAATGATGCAACGTTGATAATTATGATAATATGTACATTAATGGTGATACGACGACAACGATAATTATGATAAGTACGATGGCGACAACTACGATGATAATGATGCAACGATTATAATTATGATAATAAGTACAATAATGGTGATACGACGACAACGATAATTATGATAAGTACGATGGCGACAACTACGATGATGATTATTATGATGATAAGTACAATAATGGTGATGATGATGATGATACGACGACAACGATAAATATGATAAGTACGATGGCGACAACTACGAAGATAATGATGCAACGATGATAATTATGATAATAAGTACAATAATGGTGATGATGATGATACGACGACGACAACGATAAATACGATAAGTACGATGGCGACAACTACGATGATAGTGATTATTATGATGATAAGTACAATAATGGTGATGATGATGATACGACGACAACGACAATTATGTAGTGAACGCCAATAATAATAATAATAACGTTAGAGAGGTTCGGGTAAAAGCGAGATAATTGGAAAAAGGCTGTGGTGGCCCTATGTGGCATCAGGAGCGAGGAGGATATAGGTAACAGGTAACAGCTGATGATTTCGAAGGTGTTGATAATAAATTTGGCAATAAATAAATTGTCAAACCGTACCTGGAGTATTTTCAAGCCAGATTTCTTCCCAAGCTGATTGCGAGTTGGAATTTGAACCTGTGAAAAAAAACAGAAATTCAGGGCTCGAGTGTGACATAAAATGACGACACACTTTCTTGCGTCCGTTTCACTCATCCCCACTAGTTCTAGTCTCATTGTCACGCATTCTTCGTTTCACGTGATCACCTGTCTTCTTGTCCTCGTGCATGGCGAAGTACGCAGTGGGCAGGACCTTGGAGGCGTGACTGCGCATAACATCAGGGGAATACCGCGTGATCGCCTGGAATGTCAGACCACAGGCTAACCGAAACCCAGCCTCTGAAGAAAAAAATGTCGTCTCAATGTAATGTTGGAGCAATTAGCCACCACAGCAACCCATACTGCAATGGCAATCAATTAAGAAATCTCTGTCGCTCCCAACAGTAATCTGTGCACTTTCATTATTATTTTTGTCACTAGAGGGCCCGTAGATCCAATAATTAGATTTTTTCATACCTTAGATCCGATAGAGGGGTTTTGGACTGAAAAATGGTGGCAACGGCCGCTTAATGGAGGTCGCCGCTTAAAGTATTTGAATGATTAATATTTCGGCAGTTTTGGAATTGGCCGCTTAATGGAGGTATGCTGTAAGGTTTCTAAATATGCCAAAAGCACTCCCGTCCATACCTTCCTTTTCGAAGTACCAGTTCTTGATTCGGTCAATAAGCTTCTCCACACTACTCTCTTTAGCCACCTTAAACAACGTTAAAAAACGTTTACGTACAGTTTATTATTGATAACGTCCAACATTTACCAGGCTAATTCACACCATAAGACAATACCTTAACTACATGACCAATGGTGGTGGCGTAGGATTTTCGGACAGATGCAATACGATCGGACAAACCGGACAACAAAGACGACAAAAGTTTTCCTACAGGCAGTGAACCAAATGTTAGTAGAATTTACCATAAAAATACAGGTTTAAACCATAAAGCCCCGTGCAAAAATTGCTGACATCGCTGAAAAGCAGTTAGTTCTTCATGTAGCCATCAATATGGCTAGGGTTATTATTAGGGTTAGGGTCAGTGTCTAGGACACACTATTTTGATGGTTCCATGAAGTACCAGCCTGAAAAGCTGGCGAGACGCTGGTTGGGCAATGCTGGCGCAGTTTGAACACCGTGTTGGGGTAGCTCTGGGGAGCAGTTCGCCAGGACATGACGGAAAAACATGACATGACGCTTCAAATAAGACCATTTCACATCGAATAAGACGGAAAATTTTACTTAGTAACTTATAGCAAACAAAATATCAAGTGCGACTTTTTTAAATTGATGCGCCCTTTTGTAAAGTGTCATTGAAATTTGAGCTTTTCGTCCCTGAGCTCATACATAGCGCAAGGATGATCAAGGAAAAATTATCTTAAAAAGCCGAAATCTGGTTATGCGCACTTCGGCCTCACGATATTTGTGTTTTGAAAATCAGTCCGTAATACAAGGAACCTATAGCCATTGTAAGAACTTGTGTCTTCTTTCTCTATCTCGAACTGCGCGTTTTCCAGGTTTTTCCGTCATGTCGTTCGCCAGAATTCATTTGTTTTGTTTTATGGAAATCGAGCGTAGCGGCGCCAGCAATGTTTGAACGGGACTTCACGCCACCATTTGACGCTCCCGCACATCAACAAGTCACACAGGCACCCATTTTCATCTTCCAATTCAAACGCGTAACCAAGATATTTTTCAATCAAGTCGTGAATAACGTATCAGACTTCATTTGTGGATTGTTACTTTATTGTTTTCTTGCAAAAAACCGTTATATTTTCATTGTCAACAATGACAAAGAAGTGGGTGATCGACATTCTTAAAAGCTTGACATGCTCTTAGACTGATCACTTTATCCACTACTCCCTTTTTGTAAGAATTCTTTTGAAAATAGGTCACATGTCTAACCTGCGTAAGGCTCAAGCTCTCGCGGACACTGCATACACAGGGAGACCACAAATCCGGAACAACCGACCTAAAAACAAACCAAATACTCCGTAGCTATCATTCAAGGGGAAGAAGTAACCACAAATTCAACTTTGCTGTATGATGATAAGGGCTGTAGTATGATAATAGCTAAGAAATTACCTTGGTTCCAAGGCCAACACCTCGACGAAGCAAATCGGCCACTCGTGGAATTAGCTCTGGCAACACTTCTTCGTCCACGTACTGTACACACTAAAGAGAAAAAGCGATTGGGGAAGTGTCTCATGACGGTTGTACAGGAGAATAAACCATATGTCCACGTACTGTACACACTAAAGAGAAAAAGCGATTGGGGAAGTGTCTCATGACGGTTTTACAGGAGAATAAACCATATGTCCACGTACTGTACACACTAAAGAGAAAAAGCGATTGGGGAAGTATCTCATGACGGTTGTACAGGAGAATAAACCATATGTCCACGTACTGTACACACTAAAGAGAAAAAGCGATTGGGGAAGTGTCTCATGACGGTTGTACAGGAGAATAAACCATATGTCCACGTACTGTACACACTAAAGAGAAAAAGCGATTGGGGAAGTGTCTCGTGACGGTTGTACAGGAGAATAAACCATATGTCCACGTACTGTACACACTAAAGAGAAAAAGCGATTGGGGAAGTGTCTCGTGACGGTTGTACAGGAGAATAAACCATATGTCCACGTACTGTACACACTTAAGAGAAAAAGCGATTGGGGAAGTGTCTGATGACGGTTGTACAGGAGAATAAACCATATGTCCACGTACTGTACACACTAAAGAGGAAAAGCGATTGGGGAAGTGTCTCATGACGGTTGTACAGGAGAATAAACCATATGTCCACGTACTGTACACACTAAAGAGGAAAAGCGATTGGGGAAGTGTCTCATGACGGTTGTACAGGAGAATAAACCATATGTCCACGTACTGTACACACTAAAGAGAAAAAGCGATTAGGGAAGTGTCTCATGACGGTTGTACAGGAGAATAAACCATATGTCCACGTACTGTACACACTAAAGAGAAAAAGCGATCGGGGAAGTGTCTCATGACGGTTGTACAGGAGAATAAACCATATGTCCACGTACTGTACACACTAAAGAGAAAAAGCGATTGGGGAAGTGTCTCATGACGGTTGTACAGGAGAATAAACCATATGTCCACGTACTGTACACACTAAAGAGAAAAAGCGATTAGGGAAGCGTCTCATGACGGTTGTACAGGAGAATAAACCATATCTCCACGTACTGTACACACTAAAGAGAAAAAGCGATTGGGGAAGTATCTCATGACGGTTGTACAGGAGAATAAACCATATGTCCACGTACTGTACACACTAAAGAGAAAAAGCGATTGGGGAAGTGTCTCATGACGGTTGTACAGGAGAATAAACCATATGTCCACGTACTGCACACACTAAAGAGAAAAAGCGATTGGGGAAGTGTCTCGTGACGGTTGTACAGGAGAATAAACCATATGTCCACGTACTGTACACACTAAAGAGAAAAAGCGATTGGGGAAGTGTCTCGTGACGGTTGTACAGGAGAATAAACCATATGTCCACGTACTGTACACACTAAAGAGAAAAAGCGATTGGGCAAGTGTCTCATGACGGTTGTACAGGAGAATAAACCATATGTCCACGTACTGTACACACTTAAGAGAAAAAGCGATTGGGGAAGTGTCTGATGACGGTTGTACAGGAGAATAAACCATATGTCCACGTACTGTACACACTAAAGAGGAAAAGCGATTGGGGAAGTGTCTCATGACGGTTGTACAGGAGAATAAACCATATGTCCACGTACTGTACACACTAAAGAGGAAAAGCGATTGGGGAAGTGTCTCATGACGGTTGTACAGGAGAATAAACCATATGTCCACGTACTGTACACACTAAAGAGAAAAAGCGATTAGGGAAGTGTCTCATGACGGTTGTACAGGAGAATAAACCATATGTCCACGTACTGTACACACTAAAGAGAAAAAGCGATCGGGGAAGTGTCTCATGACGGTTGTACAGGAGAATAAACCATATGTCCACGTACTGTACACACTAAAGAGAAAAAGCGATTAGGGAAGCGTCTCATGACGGTTGTACAGGAGAATAAACCATATGTCCACGTACTGTACACACTAAAGAGAAAAAGCGATTAGGGAAGCGTCTCATGACGGTTGTACAGGAGAATAAACCATATCTCCACGTACTGTACACACTAAAGAGAAAAAGCGATTGGGGAAGTGTCTCATGACGGTTGTACAGGAGAATAAACCGTATGTCCACGTACTGTACACACTAAAGAGAAAAAGCGATTGGGGAAGTGTCCCATGACGGTTGTACAGGAGAATAAACCATATGTCCACGTACTGTACACACTAAAGAGAAAAAGCGATTGGGGAAGTGTCTCATGACGGTTGTACAGGAGAATAAACCATATGTCCACGTACTGTACACACTAAAGAGAAAAAGCGATTGGGGAAGTGTCTCATGACGGTTGTACAGGAGAATAAACCATATGTCCACGTACTGTACACACTAAAGAGAAAAAGCGATCGGGGAAGTGTCTCATGACGGTTGTACAGGAGAATAAACCGTATGTCCACGTACTGTACACACTAAAGAGAAAAAGCGATTGGGGAAGTGTCTCATGACGGTTGTACAGGAGAATAAACCATATGTCCACGTACTGTACACACTAAAGAGAAAAAGCGATTGGGGAAGTGTCTCATTACGGTTGTACAGGAGAATAAACCACATGTCCACGTACTGTACACACTAAAGAGAAAAAGCGATTGGGGAAGTGTCTCATGACGGTTGTACAGGAGAATAAACCATATGTCCACGTACTGTACACACTAAAGAGAAAAAGCGATTGGGGAAGTGTCTCATGACGGTTGTACAGGAGAATAAACCATATGTCCACGTACTGTACACACTAAAGAGGAAAAGCGATTGGGGAAGTGTCTCATGACGGTTGTACAGGAGAATAAACCATATGTCCACGTACTGTACACACTAAAGAGAAAAAGCGATTGGGGAAGTGTCTCATTACGGTTGTACAGGAGAATAAACCATATGTCCACGTACTGTACACACTAAAGAGAAAAAGCGATTGGGGAAGTGTCTCATGACGGTTGTACAGGAGAATAAACCATATGTCCACGTACTGTACACACTAAAGAGAAAAAGCGATTGGGGAAGTGTCTCATGACGGTTGTACAGGAGAATAAACCATATGTCCACGTACTGTACACACTAAAGAGAAAAAGCGATTGGGGAAGTGTCTCATGACGGTTGTACAGGAGAATAAACCATATGTCCACGTACTGTACACACTAAAGAGAAAAGGCGATTGGGGAAGTGTCTCATGACGGTTGTACAGGAGAATAAACCATATGTCCACATACTGTACACACTAAAGAGAAAAAGCGATTGGGGAAGTGTCTCATGACGGTTGTACAGGAGAATAAACCATATGTCCACGTACTGTACACACTAAAGAGAAAAAGCGATTGGGGAAGTGTCTCATGACGGTTGTACAGGACAATAAACCATATGTCCACGTACTGTACACACTAAAGAGAAAAAGCGATTGGGGAAGTGTCTCATGACGGTTGTACAGGAGAATAAACCGTATGTCCACGTACTGTACACACTAAAGAGAAAAAGCGATTGGGGAAGTGTCTCATGACGGTTGTACAAGAGAATAAACCGTATGTCCACGTACTGTACACACTAAAGAGAAAAAGCGATTGGGGAAGTGTCTCATGACGGTTGTACAGGAGAATAAACCGTATGTCCACGTACTGTACACACTAAAGAGAAAAAGCGATTGGGGAAGTGTCTCATGACGGTTGTACAGGAGAATAAACCATATGTCCACGTACTGTACACACTAAAGAGAAAAAGCGATTGGGGAAGTGTCTCATGACGGTTGTACAGGAGAATAAACCGTATTTCCACGTACTGTACACACTAAAGAGAAAAAGCGATCGGGGAAGTGTCTCATGACGGTTGTACAGGAGAATAAACCGTATTTCCACGTACTGTACACACTAAGGAAAAGAAACAGCTGGGGCTAGGGAACGTAGTGAGAATGAACCACGTGCCTCATACAAAGACCCACACGCGTCACATGAGCATATGGTGTCAGTTAAGATTCAAATTAGGGGTGATTTAGACTGCACGATTTAGTCGTTTCCGACCTGCCTACGGCATGTCTTAGCCCTGAATTACACATCACGACCTTCGTACGTATCCGAACATCGTAACAGAGTCGTAGGCTAGTTTACACTAACCGACTGAATCGTGCTGTCTAACATATTCGGGGTTTTAGTTAAGACCATATTAGGGGTGTTACTTAAGACCATATAAGGGGTGTTACTTAAGACCATATTAGGGGTGTTACTTAAGACCATATTAGGGGAGTTACTTAAGACCATATTAGGGGTGTTACTTAAGACCATATTAGGGGTGCTACTTAAGACCATATAAGGGGTGTTACTTAAGACCATATTAGGGGTGTTACTTAAGACCATATTAGGGGTGTTCGTTAAGACCATATTAGGGGTGATCGTTAAGACCATATTAGGGGTGTTAGTTAAGACCATATTAGGGGTGTTAGTTAAGACCATATTAGGGGTGTTACTTAAGACCATATTAAGGGTGTTAGTTAAGACCATATTAGGGGTGTTCGTTAAGACCATATTAGGGGTGTTAGTTAAGACCATATTAGGGGTGTTAGTTAAGACCATATTAGGTGTGTTAGTTAAGACCATATTAGGGGTGTTAGTTAAGACCATATTAGGGATGTTAGGACCATATTAGGGGTGTCAGTTAAGACCATATTAGGGGTGTCAGTTAAGACCATATTAGGGGTGTTAGTTAAGACCATATTAGGGGTGTTAGTTAAGACCATATTAGGGGTGTGCATACCAGGTTTACGGTCTCCATCATGGGGGACATCTTGGACGAGGCGATGCGAACACTTTCCAGCTGAGTACAGACAGAAAACACACCATACTAAAGCATTCTGCTAATGTCACAGTCCGAGTACAGACAGAAAACATACCATACATAACATTTTTTTTTAATTTTTGCTATCTCTTAGGGAATAAAATTTGACTAACTGCTTTTCCTTATGGCGTGTTTATCGTTTCCCGATTCTGCTATCTCTTAGGGTTAAAAATTCCTTCGACCACCTCCAATTAGTAATCTTTTAGGGGTAAGAATTTCTGTTGTTCACGCCCAAAGTGTCATCCCTTAGGGTTAAAATCGATTTTGCCGACGATCACCCCCGTTTGTTTTCATCGGAACCCCCCTCCCCCTCTCCCCCTGGGTTCTGCTAATGTGACAGTCCCTTGGTCAAATGAGGCGTTACAGTGATTCCATCGTCAAGGTCAAGCCTTGACATACTAGCCTTGACAGTAGCTATTTCTTGGCATTTATAGGTTTAGCGTCAGGTAGTGGGTATTGACACATACCTTCTCTTGGACGTCTTCGTTTTTGCTCAGGTGAAGACTGATATAATTCATAGACTTGGAAAAAATGTTGGCACATATTAGAAGAAAGGGGGGGGGGAAGCAGACAGCATTATTCCTCCATTTTTCTTTTGTAAAATTCTAGTGAGGGAAAGCATACATCTTGTCTCTTCTGTCCCCATCTCTTTGCTGCTAGCTTCGCCCCTCACAAAGGATCATCAGGAGTATTTTAGATGCTGTTCAAATAGCATTGGGCATACTCTCCTGACGACTTATCACAATAATAATGCAAAACTTTTTAGTTGGTGTTCTACTTTTTAACCAATAACAATATAACAAAATAAAAATATCATTTTACCACGTCACAAAGTATATAAATGGAGTAACACACATCCCCACATAAACAAAATAAACATTGCGGATTGGCTCAATAATATAAAATATATCCCTTTATAACAGTTACCTGTTGTTCTAAACCACTGACAGACTCCAGTAATGCCACGACAAGCACAGGAATGTGAGGCTTTAGCAGTGAGCCCTACAGAGAACAACGTCATTGATGCTAAGCTTAATATATATCTAAGGGAGTGTTCATTAACTACACAAAGGTGGAGGGAAGATTTATACTCAAGAAACCTTAAAATTTCAGAGTCCCCTTTCATTGTAAAAAAGAACGTTAAAGAACCCCAAAATTTTCTATCTTGTTCCCTTAGAGGACCTTTTTTTTCGGAGCCCCCCCTTTTGGTAGTTAATCAATTTTCTAATACAATTGTCGTCGTTACACATGTGTAACTTACTGCATTTTTGCTTATCTTTAATATGGTGGATAACCTGGAAGAGATCAACAAATAGAATTTCATATTTTAAAATGTTGGTAAGCTCGGCATCCTTTACACCTGACCCCCCCCCCCCCCCCCCACCGATCGCCTTTCTGGACACCCTCCCATCACCCTAAATGTCATTCATTGAGCACACTGAATTCGACGAAAGTTTGGCAGTGTCGAAATTTTAAAGCGAGGATTTTAGGCAAACATAGCTCTAGCCGAACTTCGCCGAAATTTCGTCGTTCAAAATTTCGGATGAACTAATATGTAGAGTAGAAACCCCTGACAATGTACAGACATAAATGTTGGCGAAGCGATTTCACAAAACAAAGTTTTATCAGCCTAAGAGGATACTTCTTGATCGGAAACTTTTTAACGTAGATTATTGCGAAACAAAGTTCTGAGAAAAAACCATTTTTTAACGTAGATTATTGCGAAACAAAGTTCTGAGGAAAACCATTACTTTAATAAATAAACATCCTTGTACAAATTTTTTTCATGAAAAATTTTTCTAAATGATGCATGTTTGTGTGACACGACGTTCATGGCAATCATAACAAAGGTTCCAATAACAACAACTCGCACTTTGACGTATGACCGAGTTGCATAGTAGAGTGTACAGTAGTGTTATGACGTCATAGATTGTCACGTGAGTAAGAGGGAAGGAACTTACGCAATAGATCGGACCTCCTCAGCGCCGCTAGTCAGTCCGGTGTGAAGTAATGTGGGAAGGACAGTTGAGATGCCCTTCTCTCCGAGCTTGCCTCGATTTACATCACAGATCTGAATGGTAATCTGCAAATGTAGAACACTCGTTATAACCTTGGCAAAGTCTGTGCAGTCTGTGCAGTGAATGCGAATGATGGCGCGCTCTCATTGGTCGAGAGCTGCTATCATAGAACGGCTAAACCAATGAGAATTCACAGTTAGGGTCAATGTGATTTAAAAAGGGGCTACAATACCTTGCTAAGCTTTCTGCAGGCCGAGTCCGCGGCAAGTCGAACAGTTTCCTAAATAGAGAATAGTCAATACACCTAATTCGTAGATTTCCCTGATATTCAAACTCATTACTGGTAATACCTCAAGTATCAGAACAACCGATACAGCACATTTTTTTTCTATATGAAACACCTATTCTGTCAGGCTATAGTTGTGATCAAAAAAATAACTATATGTGGACGAAATGACCCGCTTGTGGACGTACTAGGTGTGGACATGTCACGTTTACATGTATTATACCTTAATGTCATCTCTGGCACGGAGAGATCGCTCCCACAGCTGAGGAAGGAAGTCAAGTACGTCCTCGGCGGATCTACCACTCAAGAGGTCACTCAGAGCCATGCAGCTATCGGTAAAGGTTCAAATACTCCAGTTAAAGGAGGCTGCCGTTTTGTGCTCCCGCTCAATACCCAGAAACACAAAGCATCCATTTCCATCGGCTTATTAAAGTGAGTAATCAAGATAACTTTAATCAAATATCGTCTATAAAGTATCAGACTTCATTTGTAGATTATCATTTTGAAGTTTTCTTGCAAATAAACCATAGTACTTTCAAATATTAACAAT
Organism: Nematostella vectensis; assembly: GCF_932526225.1. Classification (NCBI taxonomy): domain Eukaryota; kingdom Metazoa; phylum Cnidaria; class Anthozoa; order Actiniaria; family Edwardsiidae; genus Nematostella; species Nematostella vectensis. The sequence continues at coordinate 18,079,759 of NC_064034.1, read as the reverse complement.
AAAAAAAGGAGTGGCTGATCGACTTGGCTGTGCCAAGTTACCGAAGTGCGATTATGGAAATAACAAACATATTATAACCTGATATATTAAGTTTGGAAGGAATAGAGAACTATGGGAACTATTTTTATACTGTACAATAAGTCGAACATACACATTGAGTCCTTGCAAAAACAATTTCTAAAAACTCAGAGAAAGACAGAAGAACATAGATTTTGGACATAGCTTTTTTCAGCCAAATGCTGGGTCAACACTTTGAAGATTGAGAGTTACCTTGACTGACGAAGTCTCCATAAGTTGCTGTTCAAGTTTTCCACAAGATCTTGGAGGATTTCTTTGATATATTTGTCGACCTACGAAAAACATAAAAAAATATTTTAGAGTATTTTCAAAAATCTTGCATTTTTTAAGGCGAATTCGAGATCCCCATATTCATGTCTGATTCAACCTCTTCCTATGTTTGATAACTATACTTAAAAGACCACTTTATTTGATTTGCATAATAAAATGACTACCATACTTGATTTTCATGTAAAGAGATTCGTACCGTGGCCTTGGCGTCCGGTACCAAAGCGGCCCAAATACTAGACATGGCTTGTTGCGTTCGCCCATTTGGGTCGTATTGGTATCTACAAATATAATAATCATGTGTTATAGTTGCAGTAGTAGATCAGTTGTTGCGCTAGTGTTGTCGCTGGTGTTGCCGCTGGTATGTTGTTGCTTTGGCTATTGCTTAATAATGGTCAAGGCAGGCAGTTGTTGCCGCTAGTGTTGCCGCTGGTGTTGTCGCTGGTGTTGCCGCTGGTATGTTGTTGCTTCGGCTATTGCTTAATAGTGGTCAAGGAAGGCAGTTGTTGCGCTAGTGTTGCCGCTGGTGTTGTCGCTGGTGTTGCCGCTGGTATGTTGTTGCTTTGGCTATTGCTTAATAGTGGTCAAGGAAGGCAGTTGTTGCCGCTAGTGTTGTCGCTGGTGTTGCCGCTGGTATGTTGTTGCTTCGGCTATTGCTTAATTGTGGTCAAGGAAGGCAGTTGTTGCCGCTAGTGTTGTCGCTGGTGTTGCCGCTGGTATGTTGTTGCTTCGGCTATTGCTTAATAGTGGTCAAGGAAGGCAGTTGTTGCCGCTAGTGTTGTCGCTGGTGTTGCCGCTGGTATGTTGTTGCTTCGGCTATTGCTTAATAATGGTCAAGGCAGGCGGTATTAAAAAAATTAAACGTAACTGCTCTTCTTAGCACCCTTAGCTCATATTTATTTTAAAAGTACCTGAGGGGGGGGGGGGGGGGGAGGTGGGGATCGCATACGCTGACTCAAAAGTGGGCGCTTATTTGAAGGACGCGCGTATTCAATAGTCTGACATAGGCGGCGCTCACTCATAAAGACACTACAGTACTTTTTGATTACAATTAAGAGGATAAAAATCCCTCTGTACCTGTATAGCTTTGGAATAATGTTTGGTAGGTAGGGTTCAAGCTGCTCACGTGAATGGGACGCTATGGAGCTAAACCCGAACGCTGCACCCTGCAAAACATAAGAACCAAGCGGTGAACAAGCTACGTGGCTAGTCATGTGGGACCTGAAGGAGCGGTTACCCTGCGCGAGTTCCACAAAGCGTTATGATTGGCCAAATGCATAAACTTGTAAATCAGGTCTGGCTGGTTCAGGTCGCTAGCCAATGAGCAGAGCTCTTTGTATGTCGATAAACCGCCACTGCAAACAAAGACATAACAGAGGCTTACTACAGTACAAGGCGTACGTAAATGGTTAGTATGTGAACTGATGTTTGATCCCAGTAAAAATAACACCCCAACGTAGGGAATACGATATTCATGGAGCGGATAAGTATACATAAAATTTATTTTTAGAAGGGAGGGGAGCCCAATTATTGATTCTTATAATCCTAAAGAAACATACCCCTCCGGTGCTTTCCCTAGTTCGCCCGGGGCAAACACTTGATCCCCCTCTGAGAATTGCCTCGCTTGCCTGCAAAGACAAACGAGGATAAACTGTCAGTTGCCTGACAGCATTTGAGCATTTAACTTTGAATTAGTCTCTTCTGCCGCGAGAAAAATGCTATTTGAAACAGTTTTAATGAAAGTTGTCATGGCTCACCTTTATTTTCAAACGAGTCGAAGATACTACACATTTTTTCATAACTTTATATGGAGTTAGAGTTCGCGAATATTGCTATTTTGAAATTATCGGCAATGTAAGTTACATTAGTATCACAGATAGAAAGGTGTCTTTAAAACGGAACTTTCGCATGATAAACATGTGAATGTCCCAAAGGGAGTTTTAAGTAAATCGTCCGTGAAAGAGTATTGTTAGCGAAATAAATCGGCAATTGGCCGGGTCTGCATCTGTGGTATTTGGTATTCCAGGATCCGAAAAAAATCAATTATAAAAATCGCACACATTACACAGCGCACCGTCATCTAATGTGCGGGAACAACTTTTATGTTTCGCTTGAATGAAAACAAAAAAGGTATCACTGTGAAAATCCTTACCTCCCTTAGAATGAAAAATTGCGAAGTCTAAATAAACACTAAAGGGCTAAACACGAAAATTAAGTGCGTCTGGTCTCGACATTAGCACGTGATAAGGTCGAGTGTCGGTGCAATGAGATGCTTACCTTCGCCCAGTGGTAAGAGTGTCGACGAGTAGGGAGACCAGTTCTTCTCTTCTTTCTTCCCCGCCAAGTTCATAGACAAGTCCAAGCCCTTTAGAGGCGACCTCTTGTGTCAGATCTATATAGTAACCAAATATAGTCAACCAATCGCCAAATACGGTAAGAAAAGCCAAATAAGGTCAGACCAACCAAAAAATATCAGCACAGCCAATAACGATTCACCGTGCGACCAATCACGGTCACCATTACTCTATTGAAGCCGCACTGTTACCAGTTTACTTCAGGTCGAATACGTAAGAATCTCCGATGATTTTTAACGGAAAACACGAAAAATATTTCAAAATATAGAAAGCCGTGTGTCTATTGGAAGTTTCTCTGAGGATGTGACTGCTAATTTAGAGCGGATGGCCTGTTAAATATTTCGGATTCGAATAGATTCTTTTGTCTTTTAACTTTTAACGGGAGTAAACTGGTGATAATGCGGCTTTAAGTAAATGGTAACCCTGAGAAAAGTTAAAAGACTTCAGGGCTAGCATGAGCAAAGACTTCTATTTATAATATGAGTGAGGAAGAAAAACAAAGCAAAAACAATGAAAGAAAGCTAAAAAATTACAAAACCTGCACAAAAAATCACAACTAAATTCAAAATGCAAGACTCACCATCTGTTTCGGCCAGCATGTCCATGAATGTCATTTGGATGTGCTTGAGATTCTCCTGAAAATTTTACACGCACACAAAGAGTATCATGTCCATCTGTCTTTCTGTCTCTATAAGAAGAAATCGTCAATTTTACCTTAATTGCGGAGTGCTGTCCTGAATATTTAACCAATGATAACAACCAAACGCAAGACGCCTGAAAATACAATAAACAACAATACATAAGTAACAAAAAGTTCTCGAGTTTTTTTTATATTAGTCTCTGCTACGAGAAGTCGAGATCTTCTTTCGTGAGGTCTCGAGTTCTTAGAATATTTACCTGTCTCGCGTGAGGTCTCGAGTTCTTGGAGTATTCTTTGACGATGGTACTGACGAGTTGCTGCATAACTTCATGGTCTACCTGTGGCAGACAGGTATTTTGCCGCGGGGTCCAGGGATCACGTGCTGCCTCGGACTCGCTACCAGCCCCCACGCATGACAAAGCTTCACCAACCGTGAATTGTAACTCAATCTGACGGACCTACACAAGGGAAAGCTTCAATGTTTCCAGAAAATATCATTTAAAACTCCGGGGAAAACAACACACCGGCACGACGCTGTTGCTGTGAAAATTGAGAAATTCGGCATGGCTTATACAGCGGTTAGTGTCAAGGTGTCAATCAACCATCAAGCCACCCTCGCGGCCGAGGCCCTCACATCCAAATATCAAATAGTTGCTTGTGAGGGCCGCAGTAAAACCTATTTGCTGTCAAATATTCCCTTTAATAAGTTCTAACCTTGCCCTAGCCCTAATTTATGTCTTTCTTCGCAACACAATACCTTTGCGGTCTCGCATAGACCATCAATCAGCTTCTGGCGGTGCGTGAACTTGGGGTCACCGACCATAATGAACCCGATGGCCCGAGCGGCGCGTTCTTGCACCTGGAAAACAAAAAGGTAGAACACAAAATAAACAAGAGCATATTGAATGGGAACATGGTGCAGCCTCTTTCCTCAGCATCTCTGGTCTGTAAAACAAAGCTCTGCGCTATGCATCATGGGAGGATTAACAGTCCGCTAAGGACATTGGGAAGGGTACCTTCCCATTCTGCCTTGCGTGCCCATTGCTTGGATAAGAGGCAGCGACACCACAAGAAAAATGATATCAATGGCAACGTATGTTATAGCCGATTTTTTCTGCCAGTATCGTGTAGCGCGTAGTCATAAAAACATCTAACCCTCTACTTCTTTCGTGTTTCCACAAACGCACAAAAACCTTTCTTACTAGACTGCAAGGGAATTTGTTGGTCACGTGGTATGAATGGTCATGTGTCTTTGCCAGGCGGGATAAGGGTTTTACATTCAAACCCGGTGCGGCCCTGTGTGTTGGGGCCTCTAGCCCCGCCGAAACGGGTTCATTCTCGTGACATGGATAGTACATTTCTTCTTTTTCACTATCATTAATTTCACCCATTGAACGTATGTACGCTTACTAGAAACGTGTTCCTAAGTTTCTTGTTAATGTGGGTGCTATATAAATACTTTATATATTACTATAAACATTTTTTTTATTCCGAAACTACGAGTTCGGTATTAAGATATTCAAGTCGTGCTTATCACCTTGTTTTCTTTAGCATTTTGTAGCAAATCTACCAGTTTGTTTACAACAGAAAGCTTGTCGACACTTGCATTTTCCTTGTTTTCACCTAGAGATAAAAAAACCGTTAGATATTCGTGATTTTGCCATTCTTGTAAAATACAAATTCTGAGAAAGCATTCATTTCCATCGGGTGATTTGGGTAAGCTATAGTCATGTTCTCCATAGAATTGAGTAAATAAAGTATAATACCAAGTTTTTAGATATTTTTCTTCGAGTTTCCTTCACATTGGTCTTACAATACAGCATAGGGACATTCTAGGACGGTGGGCGGTTGGACATGCGTTTGTATCTATTCTATACGTGCGCCATTCGATTTTCCCGCCTTAAGTTGTGAATTTCCCGGATGATCGCGCGCGCCTAACAACCGATCGCCAAGTAACGAGAAATGTCACAACACCCTAAATATCTAGCAAGCATAGGGACTTCTAGGGCTGTGAGCGGTTGTTCATGCGTTTGTATCTTTTCTATACGTATAGTGCGGCTTCTATCCGGGGGCATCGTCTAATCGTGTATTCATAGTGCTTGTGCATGCAGAATCATACTAATAGAGTCATGTTACTGTGCAGGATTGATGACCTTCGCTTTCTTGTCCGTCCGGTAAAGGCAGTGGTCCGTTCCGTCCGATTTCGCCCACTGCGTCACACACCACACATGACAGAGAGGGGGGCGCGTGACTATTCGCCAGGCCAACTGCATCAGAAAGGCATTTTAGTATAGCAAAAAACTAGTTTTTAGAGACCCTTCTAAAGGCTTATTTAGACAGTATGATTTAGTCGTATCCGACTTGCCGAGTCGTAGAGTGTAAACCAGTCTACGACTCCGCTAGGACGTTTGGCGACGAAAGTAGTAGTGTGTAATTCAGGGCTAAGACATGTCGTAGGCAGGTCGCATACGACTAAGGCTAAGTTCAAACATCGTATTATCCATGAGCCGTATTCAATGCAAATGCATGCAAATAGAGATAAAGCAATCGACTCGATTTTTTTAATGCATTTGCATTGAATACGGCTCATGGATAATACGACGTTTGAACTTAGCCTAAATCATGTTAGTGTAAGAAATATTTTGGTGCAAGCAAAAGGAAAATTAAATTTTACGTGGCAAATTCCAAACATTATGCAAAAGCAGTTTTGCTTCATTGTTTTGAGAACTTCTTACTAAGAAGTGAACTTCTTTTTTCAGAAGAAAATTTCTCAAAAGATTGGCTTTTCGTTGAGTAGAAGAATGTGTCTTTTAAGACGAAGTTCTAATTGGTCATGTGACGTACCAAGCTGCGTCACGACTCGGCCAAGGTCCTGGGGGCTAGGGGGCGGGTCATCTGTCTCCATCAGCTCGATATCCTCCACCTCCATCTCCACGCGCGACATCTCGCGGCCCACGCGCTGCTGATACACGTGTCGCGCGAGAAGAAATCCCAGGGCAGTGACCGCGCCGTGCTGTGTGTCCAAGTTCTGAGATAAGAAGTGACAACAACGCAACAATATTTACTGTAACATGATACTACTGCTAAATGACAACAGCTAACATCACTGATGGGCTATATCCCGGTGTAGGAACCTGTGAGTTGCGTCACAAAAGCTTCTTTTAGTTGGTAGAACGAATTATGATGAAAACAGAGCTGAATACAAAGGTGTTCTCTGGGAATGGTTCGTAAGCCGGGGTAAAGCCCACTGGTGGCATTTCCACAAAGCGATTACTTTACAGCCGAAGATGGGGTTTCGCCTCAGTCGACAAATCTTTCTCTTTCCGGAAATGGCGCATAGTCAATCAACCACTTAACCCGTAAATGTACTATGCTTCATTATGCACTATTCTAAAAAGGAGGATGGATCTTGAATTCTGGGCTGTGCGAGATTACATATTTGGCTGTAAAACAGAATTATCAGATGTGAGGTAGAAACACTTCTATTCATCCTGAATACCTAATATATTCTTCCCCAAAGTTAAGTACTTAGCCAAGTAAAACATTTTCGCAAACAATGGGCTGATCTAGCGGGACTCTAGAGGGTTCCTTACTTACGGCTGCAAACACGATTCCTCTGTATATCAATGTTTCCAGAGGAAATCCATAGGTGATCCTTACCATTGAGCTCAATGACTCGGTATACTCCGACCTCACTGAGGAGAACACCTCCACTCCGAGCGAGCACACGACAATGGCTAGCAACCGGCCCGCGTACTCTCGTGCTTCTTGCTTACTGGAGTAGGTGAAAGTCTGCAAGTACAGTATACACATACCTTATTACACTTAATTTTCGCGACGTCAAAATTTCGCGATTTTGAGATGGCGATATTTCGCGACACTTTATTTTCGTGATTTTCCTATTTTTGTAGAAACCAGATCACCAAATTTTCGCGATTATGGAATAATAATAAAACCAAGGAAAACAAGTGGAATTAAAATGTGCTGTAATCTTCAAAACTGAAACAATTTGTAACAAAAAGATGCGTGGGATAAATTTAGTTTAATACAAATATATAAATACAACTAGTCCAACACAACCCCTTACCGTACTATATGTACATTAGATGACTAAATAGACAAGGTGTTTCCATAAAGCTTATTAAATGGCCAATATTCCCCCAAAAGCTTCTTGTATACTCACTTAATTTTCGCGCATCCTAATTTTCGCGTCACTTTATTTTTGCGAATCTTTTAAAATCGCGAAAATCGCGAAATTAAAGTGACGCGAAAATTAAATGTAATAAGGTAATGAAAATAACAGAGATGTCTTTTATGATAGACCTGATGAGCTACAGCTCAGTGGTGGGGTCAGATTAGGCTGGTGCCAAAAATATACACCTTTCTTACGTTGCGCAGGGGATTGGGTAGAGTTGATAAGCGAACTGCATGGTGGAACGTTTTGAGGGGACGCAATTCAACATGGCGTCGTAAACATGTTGATGTGATGTTGAATGAAAGCTAGAAAATGGTAGGTTTTGGCAATTCTGCTCCCGGAATATCTTCTTTAGATTCACAACATCTACACAGGCATAGTTTGACGCGACGTCTGATATTAAATTGTGTCTCCTAAAATCGTCCCAGCGTACAAATTACACCACACGCCCTGTCAGTCTATACCAACAACACCGTGCCATCATAGTCGCTGTCAGTCGCCATATTGTCATATTATCGAAATATGAAGAGAGAAAAAAGGGCCTATTCCAATCAGCTAATTTTGGGAAACGGTGAATAGTACAACATCGCTTCGTGTCATTCTTGATACCTTTATCCAGCCAAGTTTGTCATGATAGACGGGAGCCATCCGTGACGGTACAGCGGCGATCACTTCGAGGCATCCACGGAGAGCTACGGCGTGTAGATCAGCACCTGAGAGGGAGGGTAAGGGAACCAATGAACACACAGGAGAAAAGGAACCAATGAGCGCTAAGGGATAAGGGAACCAATGAGCACATAGGGGAGAGGAACCAATCAGCAAATAGGGGGAAGTGAATTAATCAGCGCATAGCACAAAGAATCCAATGAGCGCTCAGGAGGAAAGGAACCAATCAGAACACAGCAGAAAGGATCCAATGAGCGCTCAGGAGGAAAGGAACCAATCATCACACAGCGGAAAGGAGCCAATGAGCGTTCAGGAGGAAAGGAACCAATCATCGCACAGCGGAAAAGAAAGCAATGAGCGTTCAGGAGGAAAAGAACCAATAAACACACAGGTGGAAAGTAACCAATGAACACGACACACAGTCGAAGAAAAATAAGGTCTCCAAGAAACAGGGAAAACTGAACCAGTCTTTAATTAATGCACTGCTTTACATGGTGAATAATACACTATAAGGTACAAACCACGCTCGCTATTATAATCAACTCTCGAAAACGACAAATCAACTTTCGAAAATTTTAGAAAAAAATGCCTTATAAAAATTACGCATCAAAACTTCAGTTCAGATTACGGTGACTATTTTGTAGATGACCCAGCTGTTAGCAGTATTGCTACATACAACTCTTTCACGAAGTGAATAGGAGCCTTTTGCCATTCGTTGCCTTGACGGACTGACCGAGATCCTTTTCTTTGTTGTTGTTGTTGTTGTTGTTTTTACATTGTTTATTTTTCCAAAAGAAGGCAATTTAGCGAGTAGTGTGTTCATAACGGTTAAAGTATGCGTGGCTTACGCGGCTGGACCTGTTTTTGTAGTTTTGTGTTTGACTGAAGGAAAGCAAGTCCTCATAAAGACGGAAATTCCCAGTTTCATTTGCATAGAAACAATCAGTTTGAAATGAAAAACAAGCAGTTGTTTGGTATCGCTTCTACGGTTCACGCGGCCAAAAGCACACGTGCAATAGCAGTACCGTACACAGCAATTGTAACACAATAGAGCCTGGATTATACTTATATAGTATACAGTGTTATACAGTTATACAGTGACACAGTAAAGCAATCACATATGGTAATAAATTTAGAAAAAGTAATTTCATCCGGCATATAACTAGAATTGTCTAGAATTGCATTTACCTCCAATAGGGTTCAGTGCTTGTTCCATCAATGTGAGGTACAACCCTAGTGGGGTGGAGGATACCGCTGCGCAAGAGGAAGAAAATAAAAAGGTTGAGTCATTGTGGTATATGATCAGCAGTCACTGTTGTTTATGGTTAAAAGGAAATGGAAGAGTCACATGGTACCGAGTTCAAACAGCACAACTTCTTCCAAAACCTTACAGCATCATGCAACATGGTTTCAAACAACACAACATGTTCAAACAATGAGCTGAAACAGCACAGCAACATCTTCCAACACTACATGGTATTTTAAGGCATTGTGTACAATAAACCCTGCAACATCTTGCAGCACTAAGCAGCTACATCATGGTGATACAATATGGTGTACAAACACAAAATCGTCTTCCAGCAGTGTTCAAACAGCACGACAAGATCGTCAAAAGACCACGCAGTACTAAGCAGCATCATGCAACATGTTGTACAAACACAGCAACATCTTACAACACCAAACAGCAACATGCAACATGTTGTACAAACACAGCAACCTCTTCCAACACCAAGCAGCAACATGCAACATGTTGTACAAACACAGCAACATCTTCCAACAACAAACGGCAACATGCAACATGTTGTACAAACACAGCAACATCTTCCAACACTAAGCAGCAACATGCAACATGTTGTACAAACACAGCAACATCTCCCAACACCAAACAGCAACATGCAACATGTTGTACAAACACAGCAACATCTTCCAACACTAAGCAGCAACATGCAACATGTTGTACAAACACAGCAACATCTCCCAACACTAAGCAGCAACATGTTGTACAAACACAGCAACATCTTACAACACCAAGCAGCAACATGCAACATGTTGTACAAACACAGCAACATCTTCCAACACCAAGCAGCAACATGTTGTACAAACACAGCAACATCTTCCAACACTAAGCAGCAACATGCAACATGTTGTACAAACACAGCAACATCTTCCAACACTAAGCAGCAACATGCAACATGTTGTACAAACACAGCAACATCTTACAACACTAAGCAGCAACATGCAACATGTTGTACAAACACAGCAACATCTTCCAACACTAAGCAGCAACATGCAACATGTTGTACAAACACAGCAACATCTTCCAACACTAAGCAGCAGCATGTTGTACAAACACAGCAACATCTTCCAACACTAAGCAGCAACATGCAACATGTTGTACAAACACAGCAACATCTTCCAACACTAAGCAGCAACATGCAACATGTTGTACAAACACAGCAACATCTTCCAACACTAAGCAGCAACATGCAACATGTTGTACAAACACAGCAACATCTTTCAGCACTAAGCAGCTACATCATGGTGATACAATATGGTGTACAAACACAAAATCGTCTTCCAGCAGTGTTCAAACAGCACGACAAGATCGTCAAAAGACCACGCACGACTAAGCAGCATCATGCAACATGTTGTACAAACACAGCAACATCTTACAACACCAAGCAGCAACATGCAACATGTCGTACAAACACAGCAACATCTTCCAACACCAAGCAGCAACATGCAACATGTTGTACAAACACAGCAACATCTTCCAACACCAAGCAGCAACATGTTGTACAAACACAACAACATCTTCCAACACTAAGCAGCAACATGTTGTACAAACACAGCAACATCTTCCAACACCAAGCAGCAACATGTTGTACAAACACAACAACATCTTCCAACACTAAGCAGCAACATGCAACATGTTGTACAAACACAGCAACATCTTCCAACACCAAGCAGCAACATGCAACATGCTGTACAAACACAGCAACATCTTCCAACACCAAGCAGCAACATGTTGTACAAACACAACAACATCTTCCAACACTAAGCAGCAACATGTTGTACAAACACAGCAACATCTTCCAACACCAAGCAGCAACATGTTGTACAAACACAACAACATCTTCCAACACTAAGCAGCAACATGCAACATGTTGTACAAACCCAGAAACATCTTACAACACTAAGCAGCAACATGCAATATGTTGTACAAACACAGCAACATCTTACAACACTAAGCAGCAACATGCAACATGTCGTACAAACACAGCAACATCTTACAACACTAAGCCGCAACATACAACATGTCGTACAAACACAGCAACATCTTCCAACAACAAACGGCAACATGCAACATGTTGTACAAACACAGCAACATCTTCCAACACTAAGCGGCAACATGCAACATGTTGTACAAACACAGCAACATCTTCCAACACTAAGCAGCAACATGCAACATGTTGTACAAACACAGCAACATCTTACAACACCAAGCAGCAACATGCAACATTTTCTTTAGCGACGTTTGTGCTATTCGTATTACACTTTTGTGTCACGCCAGCTCAACAACAACAATTATTTACTTAAATACGAATCCACAAGTCAAGAGCAATGATTTTGAACCGTCCAGCCTTCACCTTGCTGCTCGTACCGATCCAGCAATCCCAGAAGGTACTGCGAGATCGGCACAAGGGCCTCGTTCTTTATCTCGTGTTCCTCTGTCACGCCAGCGCTGTGAGACAGACAACGCCTCAAGTACTGGGCTACCTGTGGACACGTGTAATTGTCAGAGACTGGATCCAGCTTGCGCCAACTGTTCAGTTGGTTTTTACTTGAATGTTGAAATATGTAGTATTTTTGGAAAAAAAATAATAATCCATTGTATTATACTATAGCGATAGAATGGGAGTCGTTTTTCTTGTAGGATGGAGTGACTCAAATAGATTTCGATAGTAAATCTCAGATTGAATGTTGATTTTGCGGCAGTGAAAACATTCTTCACACTATCCGATCAAGAGTCTTTTTAAAACAATACACAAACTAATTAGTGTTGGGAGGATATCTAGTAAAGAAAGCATACCACGTCTTTTATGTACAAAAGGTCAAATATTTCCATTATAGTCACCTGTCTAAAAACCTCAGGGCTGAAGGCCAACTTCTTGTGACCAACCACATAACTGGCAGATGCATTGTTCAATCTCTCTGTCGCCTGTGGAGCAGAAAATATTTCAAGCAAGGCCATGTTTACATGGGCATCTATGTAAAAAGATGGCAAAAGGTGACAAATTCACAAAGTTCACGTGTGGATAGCAGATATTTCCCATCAAAAAAGTTCTCATCAAAAGGATACAATCATCCCTGGAATTTTATTACAGCTTTTTTTAGAGATCGAAAAATACCTTCTCAGAGACGAATCTGACCATGTCCTCAAAAGGTGGTAGCTGTACAACTGAGCTGGATTCCTTGGCAAACGGTCGCAGATCCTTACCGAGGTGCAAACCTCGCCTGGCTTCCTCGCGTACATCGTCTTTTCTGTAAAAAAAAAATCCTTAGCGGGTGTAACTCAGCCTTCACCAAATATTTTGCATTTTTTATGGTGTTATCTCCTGTTAGATCCGGAGAGGTTTATAGACATTTGAAAATCTTCTTCTATTGATCTGCAAACGTATAACACATGAAGAGTTCGAGGAATGTTTTGACCATAACCGGTCAAACGCAAGCACAAGGAGAAGTAGAAGTATGTTCTTGTATTGGGGAACCAGCCTTCATAAGATTTAAATCTTCAGCGGAAATCTTGAGCAGAATTGATAAGTATAGGGCAACTCACATGTCTGCAGAGACCAGCATGCACACATAACGGGAAGGAATGTGAGTGACGGAAAAGACCTTGTTGGCGAACTGGACGGCGACGAGTCGAGACTGTGGAGTTGTCTACAGAGATATGACGATTTAGTCACATGGTGTCGCTACACCATACAAACACAATAATAATCTAAATAGAACTTTCCGACCGCATTCTGATATCCCTATGATTCTCTCATGAGCGTCACTTTGCTACTGTAAGTCCCAAGAGTATTCTTGTCTATTGTTGGTTTGATGGCCACTCGTTTGTGCACATCTAAGTGAGTACCTTTTCCACGTTTTTAAGGATGAGTGTTTCTATCATGGTTTTGATGGTCCCTTGGGAGTCCTTGTAGGCAGGAGCCATCATCGACAAGGCTTCCTGAACGGCGAGACGTGTGTCCTCACTTTCCTAAGAACAAAAGTACCACAAATGAAAACTCAGCCTGTTAATAAATAATGTTTTGTCAGATATGAATTTGTCATCTTAGTAAAAGAAGATACACCCACCTCACAAATGGCATCAAATAGTTTCTGAACCAGAGCAATATTACCAGCAAATAAAGAGGGCAGCCTCCTATTAAAAGATGCAATGTTTTAAAACATATTGTTACTATTGCATCATTACTATTCATAGGCTCCAGGGAGGCACTTTGATATTGGGGAACTTTAATCACCCGCTGAAGGTCTTTAATAAGGATACCACTGACCTTGCCAGTTTCCCAATTGCCACATATGCCAGACTTCGAAGCTTTGCGTTCTAACAAAACAAAACAATTTATATTCAAAAATAATCATTATTGAAATAAAAACATATAGCAACACAAGAATGAAATAGTATGTTTAACAAGTTTCCCAGAACGTTTTCCAGAGAAGCTGTTCTCTGTTCTCACAGAGGCGTAAATCTTTTAACCTTGTGTCAATATATTTCCCTGATTCCACCACGTCTTCGTAGAACATCTAGTTTTCCTACAACTTGCAGTCTTTTTAGTTATACCACAACTTCTTAAACCCAACGCAAACAGTGGCAGCGTTGCGGGTGGGCTCAGCCATGCGGCGCTATCAGCAGTCCATGTGGAAAAGTGCTATCAAGTAGTTGGCCCTCATTTCCTTAGATTTATGGTTGGGGGAGTGTCAGCAGTGCTAGCTGTTGTTGGTGCTGTTTGCACTGCGGTTTAGGATACCTCTTTTTCCTGGTCTATGAGTTTGGTCATGCCCGAGAGTACGACCGCACCTATGGCCTTGAGGGTTAGGATACCTCTTTTTCCTGGTCTATGAGTTTGGTCATGCCCGAGAGTACGACCGCAGCTATGGCCATCAGGGCTACGTTACCTCTTTTTCCTGGTCTATGAGTTTGGTCATGCCCTAGAGTACGACCACACCTATGGCCTTGGGGTTAGGATACCTCTTTTTCCTGGTCTATGAGTTTGGTCATGCCTGAGAGTACGACCGCGCCTATGGCCATCAGGGTTACGTTACCTCTTTTCCTGGTCTATGAGTTTGGTCATGCCTGAGAGTACGACCGCACCTATGGCCTTGAGGGTTACGTTACCTCTTTTTCCTGGTCTATGAGTTTGGTCATGCCTGAGAGTACGACCGCACCTATGGCCTTGAGGGTTACGTTACCTCTTTTTCCTGGTCTATGAGTTTGGTCATGCCTGAGAGAACGACCGCACCTATGGCCTTGAGGGTTACGTTACCTCTTTTTCCTGGTCTATGAGTTTGGTCATGCCTGAGAGTATGACCGCGCCTATGGCCTTGAGGACCTGATCCGTGCCAAACAGACAAATGTGGTGCACGAACTGCACTGCATTGACACGCAGCTTGCTGTTTGGGTTGGCTCCAAACAGGCTATCAAACACCACCTGGGAAAAAACACACAGCAATTACGTCCATATAATTAAAGTGATTTGTGCTAATAGGAAAGTGATGGTGGTGATGGTGATTGTGGTGGTGACGATAATGGTTATGATTTGGGTCACGGTGTTTATTGTTGGGTTGGTGATAATGGTCATGGTGATGATGGTGATGATATGGGTCATGGTGATTATTTTGGGGGTGATGATAAAGATGGGGAAGAGGTGGTTACTATGGCAATGGTCACGATGGTGATTGTTGCGATGACAGTAAAGATTGTGGTTGTGTTAATTATTGTGGGGGTGGTAATGATGATGAAGTAACGGTGGTGAAGACTGTGGAGGATTTTGCTTTAAGATGGGGGTAAAAGTGGTGGTGGTGAGAGTAAGTACGCAGCTGCTTTGTCTCCTATTATCTTTGTTCTGCAAAGGAGTTCTTTTGTCTCTATTCTTCTCGTTCTTTGTGTCGAGGTGCGGATATTGTTCATTTGCCCAATCAAATTGCAGCTTGTAAGAGCTGCGTACTGACCCAGTGGTGATGATGGCTGTGGCAGCGATGTTATTTTTTTTGCTGTAGATGTAGGGTGTGAAGCTTGAAGTGATGATGATAGAGGTGGTGGGGATAGTGCTGGGGATAGTGCTGGAGATAGCCATGGTGGTGATGGTGGTGTAGACAATCGTGATAATAATGTTTGAGATAGTGCTAGAGATAGCCATGGTGGTGTTGGTGATGTAGACAATTGTGATGGTAATGTTTGAGATAGTGCTAGAGATAGCCATGGTGGTGATGGTGGTGTAGACAATCGTGTTAATAATGTTTGAGATAGTGCTGGAGATAGCCATGGTGGTGATGGTGATGTAGACAATCGTGATAATAATGTTTGAGATAGTGCTGGAGATAGCCATGGTGGTGATGATGGTGTAGACAATCGTGATAATAATGTTTGAGATAGTGTTGGAGATAGCCATGGTGGTGATGGTGATGTAGACAATCGTGATGATAATGTTTGAGATAGTGCTGGAGATAGCCATGGTGGTGATGGTGGTGTAGACAATCGTGATGGTAATGTTTGAGATAGTGCTGGAGATAGCCATGGTGGTGATGGTGGTGTAGACAATCGTGATGATAATGTTCGAGATAGTGCTGGAGATAGCCATGGTGGTGATGATGGTGTAGACAATCGTGATGATAATGTTTGAGATAGTGCTGGAGATAGCCATGGTGGTGATGGTGGTGTAGACAATCGTGATGATAATGTTTGAGATAGTGCTGGAGGCAGCCATGGTAGTAATGATGGTGAAGGTAGAAGTAATGATAGAGGTAGTGGTTATAATGATGATGGTGATGGTTAAGTAATGATGATGACAATGCTGAAATTATTATAATCACTATCTATGCGTTTCTATGAGAATGTCATGGGTGGCACTTAAAGGGTTGTACAGATGATGATGACGACAATGGTGATGATAGTGACAGTCATGTATAGGTATGAAAGCAAATAACTGAACAAGTTCTATCTCACCTGCAAACAGGCTGGAAACTGGCTTGCCGCTCGCCGTGATCTTAGTAGATATGGAAATATTCTTTGTTTGACACGAATGCCTGCAGGTGATCGCACGTGTTCAGGATTCAAGCCCTGAAAAGATTGACCAAAAAGCTCATATGAGCTGACTAATGAATACATAAATGAATACATAAATGAATACATAAATGAATACATAAAATATACCTGTTTAGTTGAAGCAGCATTTCCCAGAAAAATTGTGAACATTTTGTTCACCACTTCTGCCTTTTCCCAATCAGTTGAACTGAAATATAGAGGATTTTTTTAGTATGAAAAATATTAAGTGTAACAAAAAGTATAATTTTTCTGAGTAAGAATACAAAACTCTATAACTTTATATAGTTGCACTTCAAACATACAGATCCTGAATACACCTGTATATCTTGTATATACCTGTTTCAATAAAGGTTGTCAGTGCGAACGGCAAATGGCTATTTTACAAATGGCAGTTACATGACTGAAAGGTGTCTATGGGTAGCAACTATTTTTTAAAATAAATGTTATAAATAAACTTAAGCAATGTCAGAACCATTATATTAATGGATAGCCATATGTTTTATTCTCAATTTGGAACAAATATTTTGGGATCCATTTGTCCTTTTGGTCGTAGAAATGCCTTTTTTGCCATTTACACTGACAACGTTTTTTTTTAAAAAGGTGTATACTTGAGAATGCTAAACTCACAACATTTCTCACCTTGAAATGCGTTTCAGTTCATGCTCTGCAAAGTCTCCAATACTAAAACAAAAGTAGAGAAATACACTATTGGGTCAGAGCTCAAGCATTGTAAATAGGGGAGCCAAGAGATCATGTGACATTTTAGGTGGCGAACCAGCGCAAGCTTAGTCCTTTTGTTGCCAGATAGGAACAATTAAAGCACATTATTTTATGATTATGACAGAAAGCTTTTTGGGGGCTTTTATTTTATTTTATTTGTTTGTCATTCTTAGTTATTTCTTTGTTTATTTTGGTTGCATTTGCCAACCTAAGGGTCATATGATCTCTTCTGGCAATTCCCCTATTGTACCTGTGTCTGGAGTCTCCGGTAGCAATAACAAAGTGACAAATAATTTCACTTTCCATGAAGACATCTTGGGCAAGAAACTGCAGTATTCCAAGCTTGACCTGGACAAAAAATGTAAACACAACAAAGGGTAAATATTTATTTTAAAGATTCAATAAAAATAATCAGGTACATAAAGAACTTACTTCTTCCAATTTATCTCCTTCAAGAGTTGCATCTCCAAGGACTCTCTTGACTGCTGCAGTGCTAAGTCCTGGAGGAGGACCACTCTGTCCACCGTCGTCGTCTTGACTGTTCATACCCTCAGAGCTTCCTGCCGACTGTGGTCTGCTGCTCAACGGAACGGCAGCAAATGGATCTGCCTGATCGGAGACCAAATTTGCAGCTGTCGCAGTAGTTGTGGGTGTTGTAGTTTTTGCTGTTGTAGAACCTGCTTGCTGTCCTGAGCTATTGTGTAGAAATGAGAAATTAACATTAATCTCTCTTTTGAGTGCTTCAGGGGAGACTGACTTTACGCATTAGTATAGAATAAAGACTGAAAAGAGGTAGCCTCAAATGCTAAGATAAGCTAAGAATTGCTTTTTAAGGCTCTTATTTTGTAAGTTGAGCTTGGTAAAATCACTCACCTGTATGGTAACAGCAAAACATCAAGTACAAAGTCCAGGATGACCTTGGCAACATCTTGTTTCTTTCTAAACTCAAACATCTCTTCCTTCCTGTCAATGTTGTCTGGAGTCTTGATTTTGCCAAAAATAGGTAGCAGTAGTTGAACTAAACTGAAGACAAAATGATGAGTAAATGGTAACTTAGTTATAAAATTAAATATTGTTATCTTTCACATAATTATCCTTCCTACAATTTTCTATAAAAGAGATACTTTAGTGTCCCTCATATTTTGTGTAAAGGAAAAACTATACCAAACTAACCAATCTTGCTGAGGGGTAGGCCTCTGTTGGATGCTTTCAACCACCAAAGGAGCGAGCTCAACTTGTTTTGTGACTTCAAGCCTTGGGAATCCCATACGTAGATATAGAATGGTAAAGTTCTAACAAAAAAAACTGTATTGAGAATACATTTACTATTTTGTATTATCAACAAAGTAAATAGTGTTCAGTGTCTTATTGTTCGATCATTAAGCTTTAATTTTTTTTAAATTTAATACTTGAAAATCAATATTTGACATTAAGATGTGACACTGTTCACACATAAACAATAATTGAGTAAGTTCAGTTATAACTTACATGGACAAAGGCTGGGACCTCAGTATTCTATCAACAAAATAATTAAGTGTCAAGTGTAAGGTTGGTAACAGAGCCATTATTCTTTTTTATAAGGGTGGGGGAGTGGGGAGCTATTGACATGTCTACCCACACCACATGGCATGTCTACCCACTCCACATGACATGTCTACCCTCACCACATAACATGTCCCACCCACACCACATGACATGTCCCACCCACACCACATGACATGTCCCACCAACACCACATGACATGTCCCACCCACACCACATGACATGTCTACCCACACCACATGACATGTCTACCCACACCACATGACATGTCTACCCACACCACATGACATGTCTACCCACACCACATGACATGTCTACCCACACCACATGACATGTCTACCCACACCACATGACATGTTTACCCACACCACATGACATGTCTACCCACACCACATGACATGTCTACCCACACCACATGACATGTCTACCCACACCACATGACATGTCCCACCCACACCACATGACATGTCTACACACACCACATGACATGTTTACCCACACCACATGACATGTCTACCCACACCACATGACATGTCTACCCACACCACATGACATGTCTACCCACACCACATGACATGTCTACCCACACCACATGACATGTCTACACCACATGACATGTCCACACCACATGACATGTCTACCCACACCACATGACATGTCCCACCCACACCACATGACATGTCTACACACACCACATGACATGTTTACCCACACCACATGACATGTCTACCCACATCACATGACATGTCCACACCACATGACATGTCCCACCCACACCACATGACATGTTTACCCACACCACATGACATGTCTACCCACATCACATGACATGTCCACACCACATGACATGTCCCACCCACACCACATGACATGTCCACACCACATGACATGTCCCACCCACACCACATGACATGTCTACCCATACCACATGACATGTCTACCCACACCACATGACATGTCTACCCACACCACATGACATGTCTACCCATACCACAACACCACATGACATGTCTACCCACAACACATGACATGTCTACCCACAACACATGACATGTCTACCCACACCACATGAAATGTCTACCCACAACACATGACATGTCTACCCATACCACATGACATGTCTACCCACACCACATGACATGTCTACCCATACCACAACACCACATGACATGTCTACCCACACCACAACACCACATGACATGTCCCACCCACACCACATGACATGTCTACCCACACCACATGACATGTCCCACCCACACCACATGACATGTCCCACCCACACCACATGACATGTCTACCCACACCACATGACATGTCTACCCACACCACATGACATGTCTACCCACACCACATGACATGTCTATCCACACAACATGACATGTCTACCCACACCACATGACATGTCTACCCACACCACATGACATGTCCCACCCACACCACATGACATGTCCCACCCACACCACATGACATGTCTACCCACACCACATGACATGTCTACCCACACCACATGACATGTCTACCCACACCACATGACATGTCCCACCCACACCACATGACATGTCTACCCACACCACATGACATGTCCCACACCACATGACATGTCCCACCCACACCACATGACATGTCCCACACCACATGACATGTCCCACCCACACCACATGACATGTCTACACCACATGACATGTCCCACCAACACAACATGACATGTCTACCCACACCACATGACATGTCCCACCCACACCACATGGCATGTCTACCCACACCACATGACATGTCCCACCCACACCACATGACATGTCTACACCACATGACATGTCCCACCCACACCACATGACATGTCTACCCACACCACATGACATGTCCCACCCACACCACATGACATGTCCCACCCACACCACATGACATGTCTACCCACACCACATGACATGTCTACACCACATGACATGTCTACCCACACCACATGACATGTCTACCCACACCACATGACATGTTTACCCACACCACATGACATGTCTACCCACACCACATGACATGTCTACCCACACCACATGACATGTCCCACACCACATGACATGTCCCACCCACACCACATGACATGTCTACCCACACCACATGACATGTCTACACCACATGACATGTCTACCCACACCACATGACATGTCTACCCACACCACATGACATGTCCCTACCCACACCACATGACATGTCTACCCACACCACATGACATGTCTACCCACACCACATGACATGTCCCACCCACACCACATGACATGTCTACCCACACCACATGACATGTCCCACCCACTCCACATGACATGTCTACCCACACCACATGACATGTCTACCCATACCACATGACATGTCTACCCACACCACATGACATGTCCACCCACACCACATGACATGTCCCACCCACACCACATGACATGTCTACACCACATGACATGTCTACACCACATGACATGTCTACCCACACCACATGACATGTCTACCCACACCACATGACATGTCCCACCAACACCACATGACATGTCCCACCCACACCACATGACATGTCCCACCAACACCACATGACATGTCCCACCAACACCACATGACATGTCTACCCACACCACATGACATGTCCCACCAACAACACATGACATGTCTACCCACACCACATGACATGTCTACCCACACCACATGACATGTTTACCCACACCACATGACATGTCCACACCACATGACATGTCTACCCACACCACATGACATGTCCACACCACATGACATGTCTACCCACACCACATGACATGTCTACCCACACCACATGACATGTCTACCCACACCACATGACATGTTTACCCACACCACATGACATGTCCACACCACATGACATGTCTACCCACACCACATGACATGTCCCACCAACACCACATGACATGTCTACCCACACCACGTGACATGTCCCACCCACGAAACATCAGGTTTCATAACCCACCAGGAGTGAGGCTGGGAAGAGAAGTAGGTGAAGGAGTAAGTACAATTATGCCAAAAAGGCCTATATTGTTTGTAAAGCATCTTTGTGTGCTAGATGCAGGCATACCATGGTCTTTTGTGATAAGTCAGGTATACCCTTTAGGCTCCACTCAAATAGGTCCCTATCGTCCATGTATAAGCATGGCACACTTTACCTGATACTGACTCAGCAGATCATTCACAGGAAGTTGGACTTTAGGTCGGCTTTTTAAGCGCTTGTTAATGTGCGTCAATAACTCCATTACCTGACGAGAGAGATATTATTTACAAAACTTACATATTTTATAATGAAACACATTGCATTGTATTTTATCGTATTATATAAAAAAAGACACACAGAATAAAAATAAAACACTGAGATCTGTTTTCATCCTTCGCCCTATTTATGGCCATACATGATAATTTTTTAACACGTGCAGCTAAGGGAATGAATGAATAAAGGGTGTTTGCCTTTTTCTTGACGTCGGCATTTTGACTTGAAACCTTTAGCAACAGCGGAGCAAGAAACGTCCCTATCGTCTTCTCGAGTGCTTCGTCTGTCTGTGCACCACAAAGGCGAAAGAATACACGTTCTAGGGACTCTGATGAAACAATATAGGTAAAATAACACGTTAAGAATTACAATTGAAGACATTGAAAAAGTGCGCACGGTTAAAGAATGAAGAGTGCAGAGTCCAATCTTAGATCGTAAAAAAGGTTTTGGTGCCACACATAGATACTTGTTAGCGTAAACCATGATACAGTTCAAATAAAAATCGGCGCTAAACATTTTGTGGAGTTCTTGAAAAATACTTACCAAGATCTTGCTGTGTTGTCACGTCCGCCATTTTGATTGAAATGAGAAACCGCTGAATCATTCGAACTCGTCTCAGTTCGACGCGTCCACAATAAACCAGAGGTATCATATAAACAAAAACAAATGGAAATGATAAACAATGACAAGAAATGTTATCTAAAAGATCGATTGATTATTGAATTTGAAGTATGGTCGAGGTCTTATAAAATTTATTTATTCATTTATTATCATTTTTGGTGACTTAATGACAAGCGCGTTGCGTGACACATGCTTCATATGCTAGTCATGTGACAGTGTTAATTATTTTGTTACTCAACAAAACTAAAGGCGCACTGTAAAGGTCCATACAATAAGTCTGGATCAAAACTACGAAAACTACTTTTTTACGAGAAAGACGAGGAGATTATGGACGATGACGCGAAAGTAAGCAATTCTGTCACTTCGTCACGCAATCCTAGTAGGCGATCGTCACGAGTTGGTTCCGTGTCTATAGAACCGAAGCTTTTTTATGTCGAAGAAGAAGACTCAGTTTTTAGCTCTACCGAAAACATCCCTGATAGCACCAACAGTGAACCAAATAAAGAAATGAACGGCACTAACAGCGAAGACGGGTATAATCGAGAACTTTATCAAAGACAACGACGTCTCAGAGCTCAAATCGAGTATCACTTTATGAATCCGTGGGAGAAATACAAAGCCAGGAATAGGAAGCCGTGGAAACTATTGATACAGATCTTCAAAATAATCATTGTCACTGTCCAGGTAAAATCAGTTGTAAGAATCACTTGTGTGTCGACTGAATTCAATTTATTCATAGCTAGCAGTTTTGTTTTTGTTTACTTTGCGTGGAGTGATTGTTCATGTGGTCAGACGTAAATTCGTCCTAATAAAAAGGATCTCCAAATATAGAAGCATGTCAAAATTTATCATCTTAAACATTTGGCTATGTCCCTGAACAAGAGAGATGAATTTGGGATACAGATATATACAAATAATAATAACATCAACAACAACAACAACAAACTAAGTTGGGGGGATAATCAGTTAGGCCTCTACCCAGGGTGGTGCAGGGGGTGGGTTCGCACCAGCCACAATGGAGAAGGTCCACTTTCGGTTCGCAATAAACATGGATTTGTAGACAAAACAATAAAGCAGAAGCCCATAGGGGACTTGCCATAAGAGATCATGTGACCTTTCTGGGTGGCAAATTCAAAACAAAATAATCAAACAAAAAAAATTTAGAAATAAATGTGCCCGTCACATCAGAGAATGACAAAAAAATAAAATCTTTAAATAAAACTAAACCCTTTCTAAAAAAAAGGGTTCTGGCTTTTTTTGTAAGCGCTGAATAAGTTTTTGCTGTTATTTTGCTGCTAAAAGACTGAGCGTGTGCTAGTTTGCCACCCAAACAGTCATGTGATCTCTTAGCAAAAGTCTCCTATTAGATAAAAAAAGCATTCTAGATCAATCTGGCATGACATAAATCTATAAGTCAAACTTTTTTTAAGCCGAATACGATTATAAATATCGCATTAAAAAATCCCTTTTTTCTATCGGGGGTAGTAAGATTTTTATAAGAAAAGTCACCCCTACCAACCCCCACCCTGGAAAAGTTAGGTCCACTTTTTCGGATTTGCACCCTCCTAAGAAAAATCCTGGGTGAGGTAGTGTTGAAAATATGGGGGTTGGGGGAGGGTGTATTGAAGATCAATAAAACATATGTCATAGATATACTTAGTGATGACATAAGTTTTCCATATTATCTGGTGTCATAAGATTTTCAGCCTTTTTTATATATTTATTCAAAGCTGATCACTAATGTTCCTGCCTTTTTTTAGGTATATCTGTTTGGAGCTGACAGATTTTCTGTGGTGAATTTTATGGATGACAATCAAGAAGCTCTGCGTTACTTGTTTTTAAAAGACTATGGTGGAGATGCAAATGCTGTCAGAACTGTCTACACAAAGAACCAAGTTTATATGTACCTGAAGTATGCACATGAACAGGTAAGATTATCCTCCATATGTATTATAGCTTAAAACAACCAGGATGTAACCAGGGTTTGAAGGGGGGCAGGGGGTGCAATGGAATGCACCATGCATGCACCTCCCCTGTCTACCCCTACAGCAGTGGATATATTTCTTAAAGTTTTTGTATGTTGCCCCCGATAATTCAGGCCTGCTACGGCTATGATATCATGCATTTGCTGTTTGTACACCTGTTTATAGCACTGGCCCTTTGCTGGGGACTCTGATGAAAACAGACACGGCTGATAATCAGCAAAATCGATTTTATCCCTAAGGGATAGCACTTTGGGTGTGGTCAACATAAATTCTTACCCCAGCAAAATAGGTGTGATGGAAGGAATTTTTAACCCTAAAAGATAGCAGTATTGAAAACAAAAAGTTTAACCCCCTTAGGAATAGCAGGTCGCATTTATACCCTAAGCGATAGCAGAATCGAAAAAAATCTTTCAACGCCCCAGTCTACTTTTCTGGAGAGTCCCTCCCCTCCCCGGGTATTATTGGCATGCATGAAAAGATATTTCTCACTTATCAATTTTCTCTATTTTTAGTACTATAACATAGCAGAAGCAGCTGGATCATATGCCTATACAGATCTGGATATATTTGGTGACCCTCCTGCTGTCAGACTTTGTTATGATTACTACAAGCAAGTTGAACTCAATGCCTCATCAAACAGTTATACATTTGATCCTACTGTTATCAATGGTAGGTCAATGCCCTGAAAGACATGGTTGCCATCATGACATCATCAATAACATTATAATGATCACCATAGCTGTCAACACACCCACATTTTCTGTATTCACCCACATTGGCTCTCTTGGAATTTTTCACATATTTACTGTATTTCACCCGATTTCACAAGATTCCTGCCCAAGTTGGGTTGACAGCTATGGATCACCCATTGTCATCATTATCATATCAACATCATCATTTATTCTGATCATGATGTAGTGTATTTCACTCACATGGTCACCATTATCAACAGCCTCATTATTTTCTTGACAAATTTAATTTTTGTCAAACCAATGGTGAGTATGTCCGAGTAATCGTTGCTGAAATAAAATATTTTCCCATGGTCACATGATATGTGAAGTAGGACCTGCCGACTTCACCTTTTCATGACATATGGAATATGTGTTTTGCAAATTTAAATGAAATCCAAGTAATTCATTCTAAACTACAGTATGTGATGAATTTTCCCAAGGTCACATGATATATGACGGAACAACTTTCGGTCTTTTGTTAACATAATTCACAGGGCAGGTCACGCTTTGTGAGCTTTGTTGAAATCAAAGCATTTCCTTCTCAATTATCAACTATTTTCCCACGTTATGACGTTTGGTTGATTTAAAAGGTTTGGTTGGGCAACAGGTTTGTGTTGTGCGAGTTGGATTGATATTAAAGGCAACCTTACCAACCTTTAGTCAAACAATAACAGCAATATTTTGGTGATTGTAGCTATTTGGGTCAACAGTATAGTTTTCCAGTGACATATAGCATGAGCAATTAAATCTGATGCACATATCAACATTTTTCCTGGACAATTTTTTTTTTGGCATCCCGCAGGCTGTTAGGTACCCCCATAACCTGAAGGTTTTTCATCTTTGTTTTGTAGACGCACCCGTCATTATTTAACTAATTTTACTGCTGCACAGGAGACTCATCCTAGTTTGAACATACTGTAAACAATCTTGCTCTTTATTGCAGAATGTGATTTTTTGCCAAAGCCACATGATCATCAGCATATTATCACCAACACTTCTTTTAACTTTGGAAGGTAGGTATAATACATAAGTTGATAATTATAAAGTATTTATTGATCATAATTTACTAAAGATGTTTTTTTTTCTGAATAAGAGATACCACAAAGCAACTTGTAAAAAGTACACTATTTCATTTGAAAACCCCTTTCTTATTATAGGTTGCTCAGTCTAAAGCTAGACTTCCTTTTGAATGCAATAAACCTTAAAGGAGTCAAGGCTTGGGATAAACCAACATGCTACCAACTGAATGTCACGGTAATCACATTATATTATGGCATTGAGGTCACAGAAGGATCACAAAAAGGTCTTAAAAATCAAGAGTATGATTGAGCCATGAGAGGGTCTTAAGTGCAAAAAAGTACACTGTATGGACTTGCATGTTTTTGTATTTTTCTGCATTTTAAAAATATCTGTTGCATTTGCGTTTCTCAACAATTAAGCCTTACAGTAAAAGCAAACAGCGCTTTTATGCAACCATTGCATACTGGCCAACTTTGAAAGCTCAAAAACCAGGAGATTGTGCTTCAAACACAAGAACTGTATAATAAATTTTCGATGAATTTTCTTGGGAGATTACCGTAAATGTATAGGAAGTTTCATTTTTTTTTTGCCTGGAGATGAAGGCTAAAATCCGGGACTCGAAAACTGGGAGATTTGGCACGTATGCCATTGGCATACTTGTCTTGAGGTTAGCCAATCAAGAGGTAATCCCGGCAATGCTGGCAGATATTGATGCAGTTTGTCGCCCCATGACAGGTAATCCGGAATCCGGAATCCATGAAAAAAATGAGATATGGGATCCGGAATCCATGAAAAAATGAGATATGGAATCCGGAATCCATGAAAAAAATGAGATATGGAATCCGGAATCCATGAAAAAATGAGATATGGAATCCGGAATCCATGCTGCTGGAATCCGGAATCCACGAGAAAAAACCCACATGGAATCCGGAATCCACACACTAGGATCCGGAATCCAGAACCCTATAATAATAATAATAATTAGTTTATTTTTCACTTTCGCAGTCCATGGACTGAATTACAGTGACGGTCAATTACGCATACATATAAATATATAATTAACTTATAATTTACACATGATATATTGATAATTCACTCCAAGCCTATTGGAGAACCTGTCATGGGGCGAAGTTTGCATAAGGCTTTAAAAAGGTTTTGTGTGTTTCTACGAATTGTGCCGATAGTTGAAAACTAGCTTGATATGGTCAGTCTTGATTTATTCACTACACGTCTCTATTTTATATTTTAAAAAACCGAGAGAGCATTGATAAAACGTGATTGTGCTCTTGTGGGTGTATGTAACAAAGTCCTTGCTTTCTATGTACTATAGTTACTGTTTGACAACAAAAAGCGAGATGGACAGATGCCTATCAACTTGAACTTGGAAAATAATTGGCTACAGTGTAAAGCTGACTCACAGATCCACTCAATTGATAGTTGTAAGTTTGATTATTCTCTTACTAGATTCCTCTATAATTCCCTATAATACCGGCCCCTCCCATCTCCTGCGCAGAGTTTTTTCTTACTTTTCTCGTTTCCTTAGCGACACAGAAAGCTCTCCAAAGGAAACAAAGCGACACAGAAAGCTCTGTGCATGAGGGAACCCCCTCTTCCTCATTTGAGTAACAATAAAGGCAATAAGAAATTAAAAAAGTTTGGGCATTAGAGCTTACAACATTTAATATTACAACCCCCAAGCCTTAAAGTTTATTTGCTTCTACTGGCACTTGGTAGGAATTAGACATATGGGGGACGTTGAGGGGGGGGGAGTCTAATTACCGCAATACCGCACAAAATTTTCGAAAACACCGCAATACCGCAACAAAATATCGCGACACCCCGACATTTCCCAGGTTCCCCTCTAGATCATCCCGTACCACGGGCAAATCCCGCGCACCGCGGGACTAATTAAAACCGCAAGACTGCAATATTTTAGTTTTTTACCGCAATGCAGCCATTTCAAAAGCAAAATCTCGCATTTCGCAGTGTTTTGAAATACCGCATCACCGCATGTTTTTTGCTCTTTTCCCGCAATATCGTACAAAAAAGGTCAATACCGCAAAACCCAACGTCCCTCCCCATATTAATATTAGTACAATATTAGTATTTAATACAAGTAGTACAAGTCATTCTGTCTTTCCCATGTTGTTTGAATTGCGTAGCTTTCCTTTTCACAAAAGAGGATTGTTAGCACCAACATGAAACATCTAGACTATTATCTTGATTGATGTTGTGGACATTCCTTTGACCGCAACACGATATTATTAAAAAAAAGCTGTAGTACAGGTATTGGAATATTGTGGTACAGAAATGTTAAGAAAATACTGGAGGGGGGGCACAGCCACGCCCCTACTGGTCATTTCCTGATAATTTTTTAAAATATTTGTATTTTCACCTGCTCTCTCTTTTCGTGACCGACATTCTGCCGGAATATTCGAACGTATTTTGCATAATAAGCTTGTACCGCCTGTACTGCCTGCTTAAACTGCCTGGATTTTTCGCTTAAAAATAAGTGTACCTCTTTTCGGCACTTCAGAGTATTCACATTCTATTGTGCTTTTAATGTTTTTGTTTGAACAATTTTTTTTTTAGATAGTACCATTATCCGTATCCTCTTGATTGTATTCGACTCCCTGGTCGTCGTTGTCTGCCTAGCATCACTGACGCTAAGTGTACGGTCGCTTATCAAGTGTCTCAAATTGATCAAGGTTGGTGTGATTAGATTTCATACTTTAATGTCTTTACGGAATAAAGTGATAAGCTTCTATGTGTTTTTGTAGGAGGCTCGTGCCTTTTTCATTGCCAATGAGGATCAAGACCCCCTATCCTTATCTGATGCAATGGATTTATTCAACTGGTGGTTCGTTATCATTATTATCAGCGACATCTTGACGATTCTTGGCTCCATCTACAAAATGGCAATTGATCAGAAGGTACCTATGATGTGT
Source organism: Nematostella vectensis (assembly GCF_932526225.1). Taxonomy (NCBI): domain Eukaryota; kingdom Metazoa; phylum Cnidaria; class Anthozoa; order Actiniaria; family Edwardsiidae; genus Nematostella; species Nematostella vectensis. Next base: position 18,050,392 of record NC_064034.1, on the reverse strand, counting down.
CATCATTTCTTCTGTTTTGTGTTTTAATGTACTGTTTATTTCTTGGACGCGGTCGATCAAGGGCATATTCATGTAGTGTAAGGTATATAGTCGTTTGACAAAAGTTGTCTTCAACCGGCTTCGAGACTACGCGACAAGTCCGCATGTAAGCATGGGTAAAAAAACACTGAAGCGCTTAGCTGCATCTATAAGCCAATGCATAACTTCAGACTTATGCTGCATTCACACCAAAACCATGTTTAGTTAAACAAGGGTTTTTTTGCCTGATAACTTGCCAAGTTTCTCATTGTGTTGAATTCTTACTAGCTAAAGGATCACTTAGTAACATGCACAGCACAATCTATTCAATTTAGTTCTTGGTTCTGTCCACTCTTGGGAGATTGAGATTTAAACCTAAGTTTGATTAAACCACCTTTAAACTGGTTTAAGTGCTGGTGTGAATGCGGTATTAGACGCTGTAGTGGTGGCGCTTCAGTGTTTTTTTACCCATGCTTACATGCGGGCTTGTCGCCTAGTCGCAAAAGACTGTATGTACTATGTTTGCAGTTCATCACGGTAACGCCCATCCTTAATACACACCCTCTGAGTTTCTGAACTCTCTCTATTTTGTAACGGTAGGGCGTGGCATAAAGCGTACTTTTCTTTCCAGGATTCAAACTTTTACGACGTGTGCAGCTTACTGCTTGGTATTGCAGTTTTGCTGGTGTGGACTGGTCTCTTGAGATTTCTTGGATATTTAAAGCAATATAACGTAAGTCATTTAGTCAGTTTACCTCACTATAATATATAAAAAAGTAATGATAATAATAATATAATGATAACGGACGCCAATCGAGGCACATCCACCCTCTTCGTCCTCTGGGTTTGGCGAGAGAGCCAGGCCGTGGTATCGGGAGAACACTCTTACCACACAGGTTCTGGAGGCGGGACCTCGGTTTTGTGTCTCATCCGAGAGTCATTTCATCACAAACGCTATTATTATCCTTTCGCAGAACTTTCGGGGAGAAACGCCAAACGGCAACCTTAACAAAACTATAAATCAGCCAGTAACACACTACTTGCACGGGGAGCTAAAAAAATCCTTCGCTGTATCTCTGTACCTAAATGTGATCAACTCTCTCTGCATGTATAGTGCCAACAGCAGCGTTAGCGACAGAGCAAGGCAGGGACCTGGGAAGGGAGGGGGTCAATAACGTCCTAAATCAACCGGTAGCTCGCGTTGTAAACTGTCTCCCATTAGGGACCTTAAGCAAGATCGACGGCGACGGCTAGGACAACGAGATTGAAAAAGATGCGTTGGCGCTTGGCGATCAATTATAATTTAATTGCAATGGAATAAGCAAAACATTATAGTCAGAGACAGATACAAATAAACTAAGGACATTATTTCTACAGTAGCGAACGTGGTTAGAGGAGTTTACAGTGCAAACGTCCGCGTCCTCAATTGACCGTGAAAGTTGGAGTTTTCACGTCATGGTTTTATGGAAAACGGCTGAAATGTATCAGACAGAACGCATTTTCACGTGCTACTATTGAATTCTGAATCAAATCCCATTGTTTTCTGCCGTCGTCGTCCACGTTGCCGTCGTCGTTGCTTAAAGTCCCTATTGTCTCCTATTCAACGGTGTCCTTCATTTGGCAATCTTGTGACGCTTCACAGGTGTTGTTGCTGACACTGAAAGCCTCGGGGCCCAGCATCCTTAGATTCTGTGTTTGCGCGGGAGTGCTCTTTCTAGGCTTCACTTTCTGCGGCTGGATCGTCATTGGACCATATAATACCAAGGTGGGTGAATCTCTATACATTTATGACACAGGTATCCCAAGCTGTGTAATCACGCTACGTTGTGACTTAGTTTATTGTAAACTGGTAAACATTTGGGTTAAAATGAGCCGTTCATTCTACTATGAAATTTAATCTAACATATGATGAAAACGTTGTCGTTGTAAGGGACTGGTACCGAGGACTCTTAGTTTCTTTTCAGATGCTTTCTCCATTGACCTTAGATGGTCACAGTCACTGTTTTTTTTTCTGATTAAAAGTCATAATGTAAACGAAGCACCTGCGGTACGGCAACCTTAAAAAATAACAAGAATCATGCAGATTTTCAAAATAAGGAATATATTAGTTTCATTATATGGAAGTGACCGCGTTTGGCAAAACGACATTTTTTGGCTAAATGTTCTTGATATGAAATTTCAACATTCTTACTTGATTGTTGTGTCCTCGATGTAGTCTGGATGAAATTCTAAGCTATTTTGGCGAGTAGTATGCGAGCTACGCTGAGTCTGAGTCCATAGAAAGAGATACCTGTGGGATACCTGTGTTTATTATAAGATGCACCGTGAGAATCTGTGTCGTTTCTTGCGTTGCCATATTGTCAACAAAGTCATTTCTACTGTCAGCAGATGCTCGTGAGCGGCAATTTTACTAAAACGGAAACCTTTTTGAATCCCCGTTAAGCTTTCATGTCGAATCTATTACGGATTCCCCTTTGCAAATGGACACTCTTCTGTAAGCTTAGACACTAGAGCAAAAATAGCTTTCGTATAGTTTTCTGTCTCTTGCCCACAGGCTGCACTACCCCTGGGTGACGGGGATGATCATCGGCAAAATCAATTTTAACCCTAAGGGATAGCACTTTGTGTGTGGTCGAATGAATTTTTAACCCTAAGTGACAGCAGAATCGGAAAAACCGTTAAACACACCCTAAGGAATAGCAGTGGGTCGAATTTTATACCCTAAGAGATAGCAGCATCGTAAAAATCCTTCGACACCCCCTAAGGAAAAGCAGTTGGTCGGGATTTTATACCCTAAAAGATAGGACTACCTTTACTCAGAGAAGTGTAGAATTCCGCTCGTAAGGCCTAACAGGATGGCAAGATTACCTCATTGTTCTATTGTATTCTCGTCCTTCGTGCATAAATAGTGCATAAATCCAATGTGGTGTAATCTTCTGATACATGACCCTTTACTCATTTGTAAAAATGCTCTTTCTACTCTTTCCCGACATGTTTCTGTCTATGAATGACGTTGTAATTTGTCCTCTCTCACGTGTAATCCTTTCCGTGTAGTTCCGAGACACCACAGTGACAGCAGAGGCACTGTACTCGCTAGTGAATGGAGATGACATGTATAATACTTACGCCATGGTCAACCCTGAGAGCAAGGCAATCTGGGTATACAGCAAGCTATACTTGTACGTGTTCATCTCGCTCTTCATCTACGTTGTTCTCAGCTTGTTCATCGGTATCATCGCAGATACGTACGAGAGATTAAAGGTACAGTAATACTTAATTAAAGCATTGTACTCTCTTAGTAAGAAATCAATAAGTGTGTTTTATTTCTTGACTCGGGATATAAATGTTTCTATCGTATTGTATAGTCTTATCCTCTCTAAGCGCCCCTTAACACTCGAACGGACTTGGTAAGTTGGTACCCTCGTCTACCCTCTAGTGTCAAAGATGTTTACTAGTTTTTTGGGGGGAAAATTAAAAGAAATATATTATATTTCTTTTAATTTTCCCAAAACAATGATAACTGAAGCGACACTGCGTAGTTTTGTTTTGGGATAATTAAAAGAAATATATAACTGAAGCGACACTGCGTTTTACAATTTTTACGTTCACGTCAACTCCCATGTTTACGTTCACGTCAACTCCCATGTTTACGTTCACGTCAACTCCCATGTTTACGTTCACGTCAACTCCCATGTTTACGTTCACGTCAACTCCCATGTTTACGTTCACGTCAACTCCCATGTTTACGTTCACGTCAACTCCCATGTTTACGTTCACGTCAACTCCCATGTTTACGTTCACGTCAACTCCCATGTTTACGTTCACGTTAACTCCCATGTTTACGTTCACGTCAACTCCCATGTTTACGTTATCGCGTTTGTCTTTATAGGATATGGGGGAACTTCCACCATCCAGACTTCATAGATTCGTGGAGGAAACAAGTTCTAGAAATACCGGTGACACTGAAGAAAGAGGCAACGGCGACCAGCCAAGGAATAGGTAAGCCTATGTTCACTTCTAACTACGAGTGACAGTGACCACAGAGTACTTTTGGCCATGTACTAGCCTAGGGGGATAAGCGACTTACCCAAGGTTTGTTTTAGAAATGTTTTTCACAGATATTAAACTGAAAGTTTTTTTTTTTCAAATAGAGCTTTAAAGCGTGAGCAGTCGACAGACTCCGTCATGAGAAGAATGTCCCTCGACTCAACCGGATTAGAGTGACGTCATTGTGTGTCGCTTGCCAAAGCCGGGATAGGGTGACGTAATCAATGCACCCTTTACCGAGAGTAGGACTGGGTAATAGTGACGTAATCGTTCTCCATTAGTCCAGAGTGGGACTCGGCTATTAATTAAGTGACATCATCGGAATGCGAAGTGAAGAGAGGAGTGACTCTGTCATACTTTGATCGACATTGGTGGAAAGCGGGACTCGTGTGACGTCATCGGTTAACGATGTAGATCCATCCTTCACGATGAGTCGATACCTCGGGACCGTTAATTAAAAATAAATGTTAGCCGATAAATAGATGTAGCCAAATACAGTACTTTCACTTTTATCTTTGTGATATTTTGGGACTTGGATGTTTATAATATGTAACTGAAATTTTATGTATATCATGTAAATAAGATATTTTTCAAAATAGATGAAAATGCAGTACGACAAAATTAAACAATAAACGAATATAAATAAGAAAAGGCTTTGTTTTGAAAAGATTGAATACGAGACGAAGCCCTCCTCCTTAGTTTATACCCCCTCTAACGATTTGAAGTTTGAAAAAAAGGATTATGCTTTTTCCGCACCAACGATTATTTAAGCCTCCCACACAATAAACACAGGAGCAAAAACAAGATACAAACAACAAGTTTAGTAACAACATCCAGCATTTAATAGCATTTGGTCTTGGAGGCCTGGGTCAGAACCTGCCACAGAATGTCAAGTCCATCTCAATAAAATTACGTCAAATCATTTTATTAAAAACAACGAATTGTAACTTTGGTAACAAGAAAAAAAACTGATGCTAGCCTGACCCAAATAGAAAAATACAAAGTAAAAAATATGAAAAATTGGGAAAAAAGCAATTTTGATTGATAAATATAAAAATGTTTGCAAAAAACTTTTAACAAACCAATTTCCAACCCAATTTTTTTTCATCCGACAGCTATATCCATGAGCTTAATTAACCTATTAAAAATGTTGAAATGGTTAATGTGACTTTTACCCTGTTTACCAGAGTTGCAACTCGTTTATTAGTCAGTAGAGTCTGACTTATCAGTCGTTATATCTTTTGCTTTACATCCTCTAAAATAAAGAAGCGCCAAAAAATTCAGTTTACAGCACCCGATACCTTGTGGTTCTTTTGAGAATCCTGTGGTTGGCTATGAGAGAGGAGCTGGGGCAGGTGAGGTCGCATAATCGACCACAGGGAACCCGAAACACCACAGGAAACCCGTAGATAATCCATGTGACAAAGCTAAGACTATTAAACAGAATGATATGGAACAAGAAAGACAATGCATAGGGAACAAAGGACTCGAAAAGCTATCTCAACATGGAGATTTAAAATGAGATCTACCGATCCATCATATGGGAAAGTAATAGAGTAATAGAGTTAATGGACATAGTGGACCGTTGGGCTAAATGCACGGAGACAGTTACTGGAAGTTTGTGGCGAGCCATATGCTCATCATAATATTAATATACAGGCGATAGTATCTCTTTTTAAAGTTTGAAGTACACACGAACAGAAAGGCAAAGAGTGTCATAGTAAAAGCAACTTACAAGCAACATTGTGTTGTATTAATAAAGAGTTTATATCAAAAATCGTATTTGGATGGATATAAATATACAAACTGTCAGAAATCAACGTATTTAATTTTTAGAATCATAAGTTAAATTAACGACAATCGCGGTCCTAAGCCCTAGAACCATGATTTGATTAGAGCAATATTGGTGCTTCTACAAAAGAGAAGCGAAATCTTGGGACACTTGAAACCCTGTTACGTCACCGGCCACGGCTCAAAAGAGCGGAAAAACCTGGGTCGAGTCATTAAACGAGGCTGGGTATGAAAAAATTCTCTCCAGTCGTGGTTTCTATGACGGCAACAGGGATTCAAGCACCTGTATTCAATTTATAAATGCTTATTCAAAGCCATTGCATCCAGGGCGCGAAAAAATGGCGCCATTTTTGGCACATGCAGAGCCTCACGGTGTAACGCTGTGAAGGCCAGCGGCGTGCTGCATGAATTGCTTCTACAACAAAGCAGTGAAAGCATAAAATTTGCGAGCTGTGAGCTCTGCCGCCACAGAGCGCCCCTGCTAGCGGAAATAGTCTGCTATTACTTGCCCAAGAGGTCATTTAGGCAAAAGATCCTTCTTTTTGTGAAAATATTTGGAATTCGCCTCTGTAATGAAGCTCTGGGAAAGAGCAAATAAGCATCAACTCAACTGTAAAAGCCTGTGTAACCAGGCCTGTGAACGTTTAAAATACAACGTGAACCAGGACATTACAAGAGACCTACACAACGCGAGATCTAATGCCTATACTATATTACACGGTGACTCAAATTGGGTTAAAGAGTGGTAAACAGTGTAGGATAATCTTGAGGTTTGCAAGGAGGGTTAAGAATATGAATGAATAAAATAATACTGTCAGTTGTAAAAATCGTTTAACTGATTATGGCGTGCTTTAGCCCAATTTAAGTCAAATTACAAACAAACGCGTGTGACTACCGGGTCTAAGTGCACAGGTTGGATTACCAGTGTCCGGTATCCAACGACAAGTGTCCGGTGGCCTAGATGGAAGATGGCCCTGTCCGCTTGAACATCACCCCAACGGGAGATGAGGTGCTGGCTCCGGACTCAATCTCCTCCTCCTCGGAGGTGTTGGGGCTGCTGAAAGATACAAATAGAATCACAGTTAGTGAACACGCCCATACAAGAGGGGTACCCTGTGTAGGGTCTCCTCGGAGGTGTTGGGGCTGCTGCAACATAGAAATATAATGACGCTTATTGAACAAGCCCAGACAAGAGGGGTACCCTGTGTAGGATCTCCTCGAAGGTTTTGGGGTTGCTTAGACATTCAAATAGAATCACGCTTATTGAACAAGCCCAAACAAGAGGGGTACCCTGTATCCTACCGAATAGCTTAGCCACTAAATTCAGTTATTTAATTATTTAAGTTTATTATTGGGAATTTAGCTTTTAATTTTCTAACATATAACTCACTTTTCCAAATGATATGAGAAAGATCTTGTAATGCAAAGTCGGTGAATGAATGAGCCGATAATTTACAAATCAACATTTTTTTTTTGTTTTTATTGCCAACCAATGTCAAGACCATAGAAGCTAAGAAAAGTAATTCCTGCACCGACCAAGGGTATTAGTCCAAGTACTTCCAGACAACAGAGCACAAATGCGACCATCTAAGAATGCTTCCGAAAACGTTTCTATTCCGAAGTTCTATCAACAAGCACGGCACAAAGCGCAAACGTGAGAATAAATCCTTACTGGAACTGACCGGCCTCCTGTCCGTAAATAAAGGACTCTTCAAGCTGAGTCTTCATGCTCATGAGTATGTCATACACGCGACGGTCCCGTGTCTGAGGAACAGAAACAAAATCTTATTACCCTGACAGGGCGAAACACAAGAAACACGTTAGGAGATTTACTACTCAGACAAACTAATAAGTAATGGGTCTCTCACCGTAATGACCAGCTCCTCCTCGTCATCGGAACCGGCGCGAAGTCTCTTCAGCCTCCCCTTACCAGGCCCACGCTTGCGTTTTCCACCTGTCGTGGTGCTCGCTTCGCCGAGGAGTAACTTCTCGTCCGACTTCCGGTCCCGGCCCGGACAGGCACACACACGAATCTCCACGACCTGTCTGCCAAGCGTTTGGCCACTAAGAGCGACAAAAGGAAATTGTCATGGGTGAGCCCCCAGGGAAAGAGTTGGTCTTGTTTTGTCTGGCGCGCGGGAGCCGGAACTTGCAGAGGTTGCTCGATGTCTTCGAGACCTTTTTAACTGATACGCTCGCCTGCGTTTCTTGGAAAAATCCTTATCTCGTTCGCATGCAAAGTAGGCGGTAATTGAGGCAATTGAGCCTAAGGTTAAAAGAAATTATGGGGGATATCATAAAAATATGAATATACTCGTTTTAGCGCCAAGCTTCCAAAATGCACCTGCTTTGAATTAGCACCCCTTTCCTCCAAAAAATACTTTTATTATCATTGATTTAGCGTGAATTTCGTTTAAATACAGTAATTCAAATCAAGACATATACATATTTTTTATAGCGCTCAAGTTAGAATTTACTGCCCCTCCTCGAATTAGCGCGCCCTTCGCTACTCAAGAAAAAATAAGCGCTAAGTCGAGCACTATAAGGGTATTCTCACAGCACGAAATGTAAATACCATGTTACACAAGGGATTTTATTTTTCTGAAGGAATCCAAAGAGATACCCATGGGAAAGTAAAAGTTAGACGAGCAGGGTCACGAGGTCGTGGGATAAGCCCTCAACACATGGCGAACTCCACTCGGAAATCAAGTGGTGCCTATACGGAGGCCGGATGCAAACGTTTCTTTTCGCATGAGTATTAAAAGAAGTTAATATTCGCACAAGGAAGATGCGATCTAAATACCTTCTACACGTGTGATTCCAATCATGGGTCATAGGTCGGTTTGAGGACGTGATTTTAAAAATTAGGGTCAGGCAAATAAAGCGTAAAAAGACCCGAAAAAGTTTCCACTAAAGCAAGGTAGATCGACTGCTACCAATAAGCTACGGGTGTATGTGTAACGCCTGGGCGCCTATTCTAGCTTTTCCCACTGGGTTTGACTTACTCTTTCTCCAGTGTGAAGATGATCTCGACTGGTCTCCGACTTGGTCCCGAAGGACAACTCGAGAAGCACATGAAAGCGAACATCTCCGTCACGAATTCTGTGCCGACTGATAACAACATAAATGTTAGAATCACAAGATAGACATCTCAAGTGAGAAGAAGCTACAAGCAGGCTACACGCCCGACAGTTGCTTGTTTTTGCTGCTTTTTGTGGGATGGAGGAGTGGCGAGTCAAACGTACCCTGGGGCCCGGTGTATGGGATAAGTATGGAGTGGCGACCAGACTCCGGGCAGACGTTATAGCGTGCGGAGGGGTTGTTACTCCTCATGAAATGACTAATCTTCTCTTGTCCTGAAATAGAAGGATACGTTAGTGAGTCTATTATCTCGTGTACCCGAATTTTGGTGTTACATGTAACACAGTCATGGCAAAACGGAGAATAATCACATACAAAGTATGGTATTAAATCGGCACATCATATGCTCGACGATTGAATCGGTGTCGAGCTTTTGCCGTGCACACGACTGGTGCAGCCGCGCTTCGTGTCGCGCCGAAATTAGTTCTGCCGTGCCGAACCTAATTGATTCAAACACGAGCTATTCATGTGCCGAATCCAAACAATTACATCTGGCACGGCTAGAGCGCGACTTAAGAATCGGGCCTAAAACTCAAGAAAGAACAGATAAAACCGTGATCCTTGAAGACTATTTACAGCAGCGTTGAGCCCCGTAAAATAGTCAAAGAAAAGAGTCCTCAGAGTACGTACCATCCTGTGACGTCTCCATGTGGTTAGGACACCTCTTGACGATATCGTGCAAGTTGGTGGACCCCTTGAAGACTGCCACGCCCCTCAGGTAGGACCCCGGGGGCGGCTTAACGGTTGTCTTGAACTTGATGGGGCAGAAGCTTGCCAGGTTCACGTACAGTTTTTTGCACTTCTCCGAGTACGTCCAAGTAGCTGACTTTGAGGCTGACTCGGTAGGGGGACCGAAGGAGACGCAGAATCCTAGCTCGCCCGGGTACTCCGCTGTGCTGGGGATGGTAGGGAGGTGGGCCGAGTACTGCTGCACTATCGGGGACATGGAGCCCTCTCGGAAGCCTGGGCTTCGCTGTGGGTCAGGGACATGAGAACGCGGCTTTAGAAATACACCAGATGGTACAGCCAAGCACATGAGAACGCGGCTTTAGAAAGACACCAGATTGTACAACAAGCCAAGCACATGAGAACGCGGCTTTAGAAAGACACCAGATGGTACAAGCCAAGCACATGAGAACGCGGCTATAGAAAGATCTAACTCACGTTAGGTATTTGAGAACGCGGCTTTAGAAAGAAAAATATCGGGAAGGAACTAACGCAAGACTCACGAGAACGTGGCTTTAGAAAGACACCAGATGATACAACAAGCCAAGCACATGAGAACGCGGCTTTATAAAGAATCAGATGAGACCACACGCCATGAATATGAAAACGTCAAGAACTTGAGAACGCGGTTAAGAAAGATATTGGATGACACCTTACACTAGGCTTCAAATTTGTGGCGAAATACGCAGCTGGAAACTCAGCAAAACCCCAAATAGGGGTTTGTGATTAATTCTACAGAAAGCGTTTGCAAAAAATGTAATAAAACTGCAACGGTCGCCGCGTTTGAAGTTTGTATAATTGGGGCCAAAGCAAACAATCATTTGTGGACTGGTACGATTTAAATAACCAAGATTTTACTTGGGGCGAGACATCAAATCTGCCTTAGCATGAGCAAGTTGAAATGGCGTTGGAGAAATTACATCCACAGGGAACCCGGCACATTATAAAAATAATTATTTCCTGTTTCAGCGATCTACATAGTTTCTATACGCAGCTTGTAAATTATAAAAAAATAACTGCTCACTGTCAAACTCACATCCATGCAAATGACAATTCTAACATTGGTTTTGTTATCATTCTAGCAAATGCAGGATATTATAGACCAACAAAATATAATCCACTAAACTTAGCCTTCGATGTATTCTTCTAGCCTCGTTCGAGTTTATTTACAGCATTGTTTTACGAAAGCATCTTTTAATCTTGGAACTGCCATTAACCGTTTGACATTCGCCGTTTTAACTGACAACGGTTTTTTTGAAAAATATATATAGCCTACGACAACGTTAGGAGATAAACTTACCAGTTTGTAAATCATTTGTGTTCTGTACAACTGGTGCGGAATTAGGTAGCACGAAAGCGCCTCGTTAGCGGGATGTTCTCAAGTGAGGTTCGTAAAGGATTATCTTAGAAATCCGATCATCGTGGAAAACACAGGGCGAAAGTTTAAATCGAAAGTGCGCGTAAGGATGAAAGACAACACGCACGCGTCTCTGGATTATATGAGCGGTACATTTCGGACTTTCCTTTACCATTCTTTTAGTTTGAGAGGTTTTCTCGCTATGTTGTCACGCGCTTGCATAACGCAACTGTAACGCTACGCCACTAACGTGATCATGTATGCTGGATGTCAAAGCGTGACTGAGTACTTGCGTGAAGTGATTGTAACGCTGCTCTTTTCTCGTGATAATGTCATTCGGCAACAAAATGTCAAAGCGTGACTTTGTACTAGCGCGATGCGACTATAAGGCTACTTTACTTACGCGATTATTGGAGATCGGCAACAGAATGTGAAAGCGTGACTAGGTCCTAGCGTGACGCCACTGTAATGCTACTCTACTCACGTGATTATAGTGTGGTGGTAGGTCCGGTTGCGGGGATACGGTGTGGTGCGGGTCGGAGCTAGGTACCGGGGTGTATACGGGAGGGATGTTGCCCGGGTATGCCGGCTGTTGGCTCGTAGACTGCGGCAGCTCGTGGTTTTCGTACTGAAAATACATCAGCAAACGTAAAGACGAGATTGATAGACTGTGCTTGCCGTAAAGTCACTAAAGTCGCAGCCCGACGCTGAACTGGTGTCTCTGTACTAGACAGCCCCCACTAACGCATTAGACTGGAAAACTGCAACACTGATTCTACTGTTGCCGGGTACAGAGAGCAGCACTCAAACACGGCCGCAAGCAAAAGCAAAATAGCAAGCAAAATAATAAACGATAAAGCTTTAAATTCAATAATTTGATACGAAAGCTAGCAAAGGGGCCAAGTTACCGAGTTACGGTACGGATGAAAGGTGAAGACATTTCGGTAACGAGTCGTGCAGGTTTGTAGAACTTCTTTCTTGAGTTACAGATGTAGGGAATGGAGGAATCTGAGTTATGTTGCAGTTACTTAGTGGTTCTAGCGACAACTATACTTCCTCGTTGACTTGGAACTAAACGAAGTGCTTCTGGATCAACGTTTTAGTATCTAAATTAAAAGACACCCTCTATGAGCCGTGGATGATTTGCATTAGAAAAGACTTAAGTTAGCCTTAGACAATGAATAGCACAAAAATTCAACTCCGGCCGTTCATTATTCGGACAGTTACCGTCTCATTCTTCAAATAGTTGAGAACTATTGTTTAATTGCAAGTGTCTGTTCATTCAACTTCCTTGTAAGCCGACAACCTCGGGAAACGAGAAATATTCTAAACTCTATTTTTTGGGCACTCAAAATTCAGGAGAACAAAAAAAAAAATTAAAACTCAAACTTTTTAAGGTGTTCACTGACTTTGACAAGAAGAGGAAAATTTAAAGAGGGATAGTAAGGTATCAGTGAGCAGAGCAGCAGTTATGGCAGCACTGTGGATTGTACGCGTTTTTTTTTTTATTATTTTCAGGTTGTTTAGATATCATTTCCATCGTCAAACATACCGCAGGCGCAAACAAGCATATAAAAATTTGAACGACTCATACTCTCTGTAAACCAGTACTGAAAACTTCAAATATATATGTGAGTTGAGAGTCATATTGGTACACAAATGAATGGTACGCCTCTAATGCGTACCATGGTGTACTTCTGTATTTTTGGCAATTCCACCTGGCTAAGGAAGTGTACGTTGTATATATTTGAACATAAAAGCTGCCGTCAAAGTCAGCACACTAAGCCACGGTACAAAGTCGAGATTTAAATCTATTTTTACCCGTTCCTCTCGCGAGTGTCCCCGAAATCTCAACTTCAACAAAACAATGCCTTTTGAGTGTCATATTTTGAAAGAGGATAGTTGTTTTGAAAGTTCTCTTGAAAATAAACAGCTCTATTTTAACATGAAACAATAACAATAGAAAACTTCATTTGCCTATTCTCCTATGAAAGGAATACTAGGCCTTCAGTTTGTCTAGAACGTGGCCTGTGTCCTGTTTGTTATAATGCTGCACATTGAGTTTTTGTAGTGGCAAATGTGTTCCTCTATCAATGGACGCCCCCGCATATGTCATGTGGCGTGCGCAGCGCCGAAAATGAACGACTTTTCCCATCACGGACTAGCTTGGACGGAAATACATGCTCTACAATTTCGATAAAATGCGTTCCTGCAACGTGAAAACACAATTTATATTTGCTGGGGCCTTTAAACTTGGTGACGTTACCTTTAAATCGCCTAATTAGATTATAAAATACTAGTCAGACGACTTTCTAAAAGCGGAAATCGCATGCAATTTCGCGGCTTTTGTAAGAAAATTGATACTTTTCATGATGATCACGGGGTGAAAAAACCTAAATTTTGGTTGTATGCTCTCGGCGTTAAAAACCTACCTGAAAAAAAACCGTGATGCTTTTATAGAGACCTAAGAAAGACAAAGGATCAAGTCGAATAAAAGAAACTTTCCCCGTCGAGGTTGAACGATTGAATGAATACATTATGTCGACGAATTGCATCAGAAATTTTCGACTACGTTAACAGCGAAAATCCAGCGGCATTCAAAATTAATTCCACACACTTTAAGTACATACTTTTTACATTGTACAAACTGTTTTCAAAACGTTTGTGCGAAGGATTGTGCGCTTAACGGGAAGTTAAGCGACATAAAACATACCTGGTACTGAGGAAACATCTCTGGTTGGAAATTATCCCCTGCAACATTAAGAAAATCGTCAATTAGTTCCTTTTCAGAAAATTCATCCAGACTAGATGTGTCCATCTTGGGGGGAGAGAATGCGCTTTAATCGCGGACTTTCCATCGCCGTAACTCCATCCTCAACTTGCTACGTAGGCACTTTACGACAGACGGTAAAATAAACTTGGGAAAAATGCCAATATTGGTCGCAAATGCGACCCAAGAGTGAAGCAAGTTACCTTGCAGTAGGTAATCGGCCTTGCTGAGTACAAGCCGCATCTTGGTTAACGCAGGAGCTTTCCGATTCGAACAGGAAACGAGGGCACTGATCGATTCCTCGCACCCAAACAAAGGACTACAACACTCGGGGCTAGGAAATGATATTTGACCACAGCGGGGACATCATCGTATAGGGTCACGAGGTCAACGAGTGCACAACTTTATATCCCAACGAGGAATTTTTGGCGTGACTAATTAGAACGTATTTAAACAATTTGTTTGTTTTTATTTTTTTGTAGAGCAGTGTTTGTACTTAAACGCTCAAGGTGTGAAGGAAATGGGGTATTTCTAGTAGCTTTTATATGATCTTTGCATGTCTTGGGGATAGAGTCGACCGATGCTTGATAATAGGAATGCATTTGAAAGCCGTTATTCAAGGTGTCTTTTGCGGCTCTAACGTTCCCCTAAGGAGGATCGGACACTGTGTCGTATCACAGGACCTTTTTTTATAAGAACGCTAAATTCTAAAAAAGGGGGAAGTTCCAGATTATGGGAAATCGTTAAACAAGTCATTCGACTCACCTCCTCCGCCGCTGAAGAAACTGTTGAAAGAAAAAGGAAAATAAGACAAAAGAAAAATTCAGATTACACAAGGCAACACATAGAGAAACTTTTCTATGCAATGGTTATAGCCTAAAAATGGCGAGATAACAACTGTGCAGGAATTACGGAGCCCGGGAAGGGACATTTGAAAAACCTACTGCAATTTTATTTCGTGCGGTATACTTTTCGCGTCGTGAGGACTAGTTTTCAATTTTGCGTGTCTTTTTTTTTTCGTGCGTTTAATTTTTTTTCGTGAGTTTTAATTTTTTTTCGTGAGTTTTATTTTTTTTCGTGAGTTTTAATTATTTTTCGTGAGTTTTATTTTTTTCGTGATTTTGTTCTTACTAAAATAAATGTTGTTACTACATGGAAACGCAGCGTTTGTTTCTTAAAATTCTTGTGTGGAACGAAGCATATTAGGGAGCAGATTAAAACACTTGCAATTTGGATGAAGGAGTTGACGGTCACCGTCTGATACCCCACACCCTCTCTGATTTTGAACACCTTACTTTTTTTTCTAAAAGTGCTGGGTAAAATCTGAGAGCATTAGATAAAATGATGGGAATTGTTTGATGTGGTTCTCGTCGAATTTAGTTTCATAACTAAGAGCTATTCAAAATATTCAAAATTTGTATTTGAATTTTTAATATATTTTTTTCTAATTCTAGGTGGTAGGCTGCTGTCAACCCCCACCCCCCAACCCTCCCTGAATTGGGTCTAGCCTGAGGGTACCTCTTTTTACCTGCGCTCATAAAGAGTTCAGACGGCGAACGTGAAACTTTCTAATTACGATTCAATCCAGAACAATACCTTGTAGGTTCACTACGCTTGCTGATTTTTAATATTCATGCAAATAAAAATAAAGTGTTAACACTCTCACAAGAAATCCGACTAAATTTGGAAGTATGCTATGATTTTATTTACCTCACAAACATACAAAATAATGCTGCATATCTTTCAGAAAACAAAACATTGAAGAACGCTACGTACCAGGAAAAGCGTTTTTTTGATACAGTGTTCTTACCTTAACGTGGCCCGCGGATAATTATTTCAAAGCTGCATTTCTGAAATAATTACCCACGGGCCACCTTAAATTCAACTGGTTAGTATTTTTCATAAATGATATACTGAAACATAGTTCAGGCAATAAGAATGCCCTCGTTTATCGACAATCAAAGACCCACTATGGCGATCTCAACACAACAACTTTGACCGTGAGTCAAAAACATATGTATCCTTCCAACTGTAACATGGTTATACTTCCATAACTGTAACGTTGTCACGATTACGATGTTCTTTGAGGTAACCAAATGAATTTGTCACTGCTTCATCGACAAAGGCATCCCCGCAACATCTTTCATTAATGTCAAATTGGCTTTCGAGAATCCCGTACATATGGTTTTCTGTTTATCACTAGACCTCTTTCTTTTAGAATACTGGCGCGTAGTCAGTTTCTCGGAAATGAGCCACCAATCATGTACGACGAATGCAACATCTAAATGAGAAACATAAAAATCTAACATTCCCTCACGCAGGTTCTATCTTTTCACAACCGCTCACAAACTCACGAAAAAAAATGAAACTCACGAAAAAAATAAAACTCACGAAAAATAATTAAAACTCACAAAAAAAACTCACGAAAAAAAATAAAACTCACGAAAAAAAATTAAAACTCACGAAAAAAAATAATAAACTCACGAAAAAAAAAAGACACGCAAAATTGAAAACTAGTCCTCACGACGCGAAAAGTATACCACACGAAATAAAATTGCAGTAGGTTTTTTAAATGTCACTTCCCGGGTTCCGTAAGGAATTGTTTTTTTTCTTTTCTTTGTTCTTTTACTTATAGTATGTCTGTTTTGTACAAGTCACTTTACTAAAAGTACAGTAAAACTTCACCGACAATACCGCTACTGCTCGAATAAGCATCGGGGCGATTTTTATTTTTCACATGTCCCAGAAGAGGCGCTTATTCGGGGAATGCGCTTATGCATATAAATTTTTTCCTCTGAATCGAGGCGTTTCTTCGTGAAAGCGTAAATACATTTTAGAACATGCTTGCGCGGGACCGAAAATTCTCGTCTTGTGTCTATAAGCAACATGAGAAACTTGATAAGAACAAAAGTGATGGACTAAAACGGCACAGGCACACCGTACATATACGCTCTCTGCACCAAGAGAGGTTTATATTGTTTTGCGACGTTTTTTTTAATTCGGCGGGCAAACCATCTATAACAAACTCATTTCCGGAAAGAAAATTAGACAGTTTGACCCCAAGACGAAGGGCCCTTGTATTCTTCAGACCACCCAAGAAAATGGGAGATACATGTAAAAAGATACATGCTAGCAACAAATTCGAGATAAATGGAAGAATGTGATACAGTAATCAAACAACAAATCAGAGATTACTTTAGAAAGATAAAGAGTTTATCTCAAGAGACTTGGAGGCGACGAATTGAACTGTACAAAAATAAACAATATTTGGGTGATAAGAGAAAAATGTACACCTGCACAAAATATATATACAAACTTCGGTGATAAGCCAAGAATTACGGAGGTCTGTAAACAAGCTACCTTAAAGGACCCCCGATGGAAGGGATTTCTTTGCAGTATGCCTGGTTTTATAACCCTATACTATTCTGAGTACATTAACAGAAACTCGATCAACGCTTCCATCACATCAGAAATCAAAAGCGCCAGCGCAAAGAAAATAATGGGGGGATAGTGCCAGCTTTGATTGATCTTTTGACCTTGTAGTTATTGTTTCGAGCTTTAAATTGACAATTGTGCGCGTTAATAAGGGGAGCACTTTCAAAACACTACCCAGAACACGTCATGTATTGCTCTTTGAAGGGAATATCTTGGCTAGAGCAGCGAGGATGGAGTGAGGGAAAGGAGTTTCGGGGTCGAGGAAGGGCTGACGAGGTACAGGGTGGCCCCTGGAGATAGGTTTATAAGCACCGGAGGAGAGCTCGCGTGTCATCACCTAAACAAGTACTTGAACGTTGATCCCAAGATGCGACCGAAAAATCGCAAAAGGCGTCTAGAGGCATTAATCCCAGTCACAACAACCAATGCCAAAGTGTTTTTGTACGATTTTTCATGTTCGGCATCGCTTTTGTTCGGCGTCACAGAAGAACGAATGATCTTTGAGATATCATCGAGAGACTAAGCAAGTAAAAAAAAACATTTGCGGTCGATGTGCTGTCATTCAAATCCAAGAACATGATTGCTAAATTTGCTGAGTAATCAGTTTTAAACCGCATTGTCCAAACCGTACAAACAAACAAGCCCCTAACTGTATTCTTACAGCGCTAGGAACGCCTTTCCAAAAAGCAACTGTGGACTACTTTTCAAACCTTGTTTCCCTCGTTTTTGGTAAGAGCAAGAAGGCAACTTAGGCAAGACGAGATATCTATTCATCTGTAAAATGGACATGCTACGTCGATAATATAGCCGTAAAAATGTTATCAGAATACGCAAAAATACCTGCACTCGATGAACATTTCCGATCGCACATCCTGCATTTCGTGGTCGTAAGGTAACCCCTTACTTTGCGGTGTTCTCATTGTGTGCTTTGCGAAACTGTATGAGCTTATTTACAGAGTGTGTAGAGTTGAAAGAGCCACTCATTTGACCGTAAGACTTGCCAAGTATTGTTCAGAGGGAGCACAATAGATGAAAACTCGACCACAGGACTGTTTACACTTGACCTATCAAAGCGCAAGGTCGATCTGCGTGAGACAAACAAATTGTTGCAAACCGAAACCACGTGCTTGCTTGCAAACTCCCGAACAAAACTAAAACGGTTGATATAGTTGAAGTAACTCTAAGGCTACGCTTTAAGTATGGTTAACAATAAGCACTATTCTTGAGCTTTTGGTCGTTTGGATACACGGACTCTACTGACTACCATCAATCAGCGATTTGATAACTAAGTCTTCAATGCAGAAATATTACCAGCCCTAAGCATAGTATAATGCGTCCTAATTTTATTATCTAGAGTGGAAGACTGTTAATATCTAGCTACCTCTTGTAGAGTTAACAAACAAACAAGAATAGGGCGAGAAATGGCAACGGGGCCACACGAAAACGATGCCAGAGACAAATGTAGAATTAGAATCTGTAAATTCTTGTTAACAATTCATGTTATGTACTGTTTAATGAAAGTGCTATTGACTTTTATCAGGCATAACAACGATTATAAGCCGATGCATCTTTTCAATATCTCGCGATAAAGCTGCGAGATTTGTTTGAAGGCGCCGTTTATTCACAAATCACGTGTTTCTTTGCAATCACAGTAAAATCATTGAACAGAAAGCCAAACTGTCGCTACAAAACAAAAACTTCAACATGTTTTTAACGTACGTACGTGTGCCAAACTTTTGCGATCAAATTTTTGTCAAACATATCCAAATGTTTCCTTAGTCTTTTAAACAATCAATGAAGGCAAAGCTTTAAGAATTTAGTCCGTTTTCACACAAATCAAACAAATGCTTGAATTATCTGCGACAACTGGCGGCCTAGTCATGCATTGTAAATCGCCAGAATTTTAACTTTTTTTGTATGTTGCGACGTCACTGTGCGATATTAAAACATAGAATTGTTTCTTTAATTAATAAATTAGATTCTACTATATAACGTTACTGAGGTCGCGGTATTACTTCCGGTGTGAGAACTTAAGTATGGCGGGAATTTATTGATACTGTTACTATACTGAGTCAAAACTGAAACGATTCATCAGACTTCCTGTGATGAAAGGCAGTTTCTATAGAAACAATAGAAATATACGGGATACAGAGAGCCTACTTATTGCTCGCATTACCGCTGGCTGAACTAATCCCTAATTGTTACGAATTGGTAGAATCCTTTCTTTAGTCTTAGCACTTAGGACGACTTTTGTCTTTGAGGCTATCTTTTCGCGTACAACCACTCAACAACACTTACTAAAAAGCAGATAATACCAGTGTTCCCTGCTAGCCAGCCCAGCGAAATACAGATAAAAGAGGCCTCTGCTAGCAGGGAAATATCCGTGGAGCTGTAGAGAAAAATTCTCGAGGATCCAACGTACTTTGCGGGCGCTATCTGGGAGCATGTAGAGAAAGGCCTTAGGGTACATAGTTAACAATTTATGTCTCGGGAACATACACTCAACACTTAACCAAAAGCAGGGGCACAGCCAGGATTTTTAACAGGAGGGGGCCCAAAAAGGCCCATATTAGACATTTTCTCCTGTATTAAAGTAATTTTTAATACATTTACTGTATTTTTGGCTGCTGGTAGAGGGGGCCCTGACGCCCTGGCTAAGCTGCTGAAATATTAGCTGTAGAATAGCTAGTCTTAGAGAAAAGGCTTCGGATACTAACCCTTGAAACTAACCTAAAAGCCGACAGGGGGGACTCCCTTAGAAACGGGGGTGATAGTCGGCAAAATTAATTTTAGCCCTAATGCAGAGCACTTTGGGTGTGGTCAACAGCAATTCTTATCCCTGAGAGATACATAAGGGGACAATGAAGCAAATTATTGAACCTAAGAGATACTGTAGCAATAAAAAAAACCACACACACATTTGCACTATTCCTGAATTTTAACTGCCATCCAGCACATCTCTTTTCTGGTGACTTTTAATAGAGCTGTCATCTAGTCATCAAGTCTTTTACTAAGCTATTGCATCTCAATTTATGGGCATGGGGCCATTTGACAATTATGCCTAGTGCATTCAAAATTTGAAAAAATTGAAAATTCAATGTGAACACATACATGTCGGCAGTCCCTTAGTCTATGTTACCACCTTCTGCATGACTAATCAATATACTTTATTGAATTATTCTAGAACAATACCATCACCATCAAAATGTGATATTTATTTCTGTTCTCCTGTTAAAAAAAAAAAAAAAAAACAGACAAATTTGCTTTTGGAAAAATTGCATGTAGGGGCCTGACTCAGTTGATGCTCTTGATGTGTGTCTTAGCACTCCTGAAGCCTATTTGTTTAAAAACAACTTTCATAACTAGAAAACTGTTGAATGAAAACACTCCATCAAGTCCTCATTCAGCTCCACAATGGCCACATTACTTGAAAGTCAACAAAATATTGAACAGATGAGTATGCAGCAGAAGATAAAACTATCATCACATGGAACAACCTTGTCAAATATACGGAAATGATACAGAGAAAAGAGAAGGACCAGATTCATATCAGGAACTCTGGAATTCCATATACATAACTCTTCCGCACAGTGTTTAGCTGAAGCTGGCACATGAAATGCTAATCTTTTACTGCCCACAATAAAATCTAAGGATTTGACTAAATCAGGGCAGTGTAAGGAGATGGAATCGCAACTGAATAATTTGATACCTTGTTTGTATAGTTTGGATAAAAATGTGCATGTATAATGATTATTTTTCCATGACCAGGTCACAAAACTGTACTGTAATCTTAAAGTGAAAAGTGCTCTAACTAGATCTCCTAGTCAATAAATTTTTAGAAATCTCATGTTTTTAATGGTTTCTTGTCACCTACTATTTCTTGATTGCAGCCAGCATTCCTAACTAAAAGAGATTTTTTTTCTCTCAACATCTAGTTGTTTCAAAGTGTCTATCTTCTTTATTGATGGTGCATTACAGAGGGACAACCTTTTACAGTCAGTATCTCAGTATCTCAATACAGATCTATGGGGAGGGTCTAGGGGGTTTAAGCCCCTCCTTTGTGCTGCCAGAAAGCCATATGTAACAAAAAATTGCCCCCTCCCCCTTTGTCAATGAGCAAAACCCCCCTTTTAGGGAAAAGCTAGATCTGCTCCTGTATCTGTGTGTATACAGTGGGAGAACCCCTGAATGTTTCAAATATGAATGCACTGCTTGCTATAGTCCTGCCATTGAATGAAAAGGAACTTGCTTGCCTCTTGTATAATAAATAATTTTACAAAAGACCATTGTGTGACCACATTATTAGTGATATAAATGTTTACTGCAAGAGAAGTACCTACATTTTCATGGAATAAAAAATCTGATAAAACAGAAAGAATAATCTTTATCGATGGGTGTGAATGGGTGCATGTAAAGGAAACAAACTAGCATGCTTCAATCTGACAATTACCAAAAGTAATGGGAGGTACAGTATCCAAAACACACGTGTTCACCCCCAAATCAGGATTAAGATGAAGTTAATTACAATAGTAACTGAAATTTTAGTATTCAAAAGACCTTATAGAAGCGTTAATACCACTTTAGTCATGGGGATTGGGTGAGAACAGTCTAATATCGGTTGATTAAGTTACAATTTCCGCAGAGAACATTAATAGCACGGGATAATACAGCCTGACCAGATATATAAGTTCTTATGGAATTACCAAATAATATCAAACAGATCCTAGATAATATCAGC
Organism: Nematostella vectensis; assembly: GCF_932526225.1. Lineage (NCBI taxonomy): Eukaryota > Metazoa > Cnidaria > Anthozoa > Actiniaria > Edwardsiidae > Nematostella > Nematostella vectensis. The sequence goes on along the minus strand of NC_064034.1, from coordinate 18,028,369 downwards.
ACACAATCCAAAACCCAGGGAGTTAAGAATTTTAGCTAAGAAATTCCACGGTATTTGCTCACTTATTGATTTCAAATCTCACCTTAATTCAATTTCCTTTGCTAATCTTCTATATGAGCAGAAATAAATAGTCTTTTCTCAATAAAGGCAAGTTTTTGATGATTGTGTAGATTAGTAGTAAGACTCTCTAAATCCAGCACAGTTTCACACAGCACGGAACTGAGTGATGTTAAGCTAAAGGATCATCAAACTTTTCCATGCTGTTTATATTCCGCACAAGCCACTCATCCATCGGAATTTGCACTCGAGATCACGAGCGCGCGTGTGTTTTGTTTTTCGTACAAAGGATAATTTACGAACCCTGCGAAAACAAGTTCACGTCGAACACCCGGGCTTTTCTAAACAACGATTGTTTATCCCCCTAAACATAATAAGCCTTTTCGTAATCGTTGAGCCATGAGGGTTGCAGTTAAAAGCCCGCTATAGTTTCATCTTTCTTTATGAAAACATCGCAAGGACGAAAATTCTCCCGCAAAAAGACCGGGAGCGCAAAAGCACTAAACATCACTAATACATTCATCAAACTTTTAAAAGTGAAATATATGTTACGCTGGTTGATCAAACGATTAAAAATCGAGATAGAAACCAGTTTACTCAATGTACACTGACCAGCTTCGGCTAGTACCCCGGACGTCCTCCAATAGACTGTTAAACTGTTTGTTGTCCCTTATTCCGATGGTTGCTTCTAAATTTCCTTCCTCGGTCGTCGCCATCACTGCTCCACGTCGGCTAATTCGACTGCAGCTTGTCATGGAGATAAGAACAATGCGACTGGACGGCAGTCACGCTTCTGAAATCAAACCAAAATAAATACTTATTTATTCATCTAACTATTCCTGATCACTCGATTTCTTTAACTCAATCATGCGTGTACAAATCAGACCTGTGTGTCTGAAATTTGATCGTAAATTTCCTTCTCTCGGTCACAAATCTTAACGCCGACGTTTATGAACTGAGGTTTAGGAAGTTTACGGTAAATACCTTTGGTTAGGTAAGCGCTAGAGGTTTTATTTCATCGACGGAAGCTAAAACAACGCAAATATCCGTTTGGCGGTTCTCGCTATAGCCACGAGTTCAGACTTTAGAATACATAAACATTCAAAGTATAAACAACCTAAAATACGACGAAAGATGGATTAAATAAATTATCTCGCTAGCGACGAACTTTGCTCAATAATAGAATTAGAGAACCATGAATAAGAAGCTCATTCAAACGTTAGAAATAAGCAGCTATTGTCATTGACGTTTCATTCAACCGATCGGTGTGTTTAGCAGAGACATTTTCCAGTTGTGTGCCGAATGCAAGGTCGTGCAATTACAAACGTGCAAAAGAACAAAAAGAGACACATAAGTTACACAGAGTTGAATAAATAATGGGACATGCTCTAGGTATAAATTGAGTGCATTACAAGTAGAAGTGACAAAAATTGAGTTAAAGTACAATCAAACGTAACGCGACGTTTTCTTGTGTGGGTGATTGTGCTTTCAATTTTCTCTCTTTAAACCACGTTCAAAATCCCCAAAATCTGACTCTAATTATTAAACATATTGCCCCCCATTAAAAAATGTTTCCTATCCCGCAGGAAATAGGCGTAAACTCACCGATTCGCGCGCCGCAAAAGGTCTTTATCGGAAGTTTTTCGGCCACGAGGGCTCCATCAGAAATGGATGACCTCTGTTGATTTTTGACTGATGAAAGCCAATCAAAACAATTGGAAATCAAATCTAGCCAATAGAAATCAAGAATTTGTCACGTGGTATACGGAAGCCAATCAGCGGCTATAGGAATGTGTGGTAGGGGATTCCCCAAAATAACTTTCTCGTCATAAAATTCACTATAGAGAGGGGTGGTGTAAAGTTCTAGCATGCCTAAAATAACCTTCTCATACACGTGAAGTTATGCTTTCACTAAATCTAACCACCGAAGTAAACTTGGCCTGTAAAGGAAAAAAAAAACAAAGTTGGAAGAACAGAAATATGCATATGTTCATACTTTCACTTTTATTTTTGTAGAGTTTTGCCAAAAAGCACATTCTAAGTTCTTTGGTTTCTTTCTTGGAATTTTCACTTAAAGAATGTTTGCACTTTGAACATATAAGCTATTTTGGGAGGTGACGCCTTGCTTCGGCAACTCAATCACACTCAGAGAAGCTCGCATCGGTTACGGTGTGTGGTCGCACTTTGTCAATTTGACGTTTGAATTAGGGCAACCTTATATGTACCCTAATCTCTTAATACTTTACAACAACAGCAAAGTTAAGCGATGCACCATTTTGATAAGCCGGAATATTATTTGTTTGTTTTGCCCGGCGTTATCACTAGCCCCGTGTTTTCGATACAAACTTCTTTGAAATGAACAAACAATGATAATCGCATGAGAAAAATCCACCGTGAGAGTTTGCGATGGCTGAACACGCGGTTTATTGCTCGGTATAAGAATCTAAGCATATTATGGATTAAACAAAATACGCACTGGCGTTGTCTCATTTACGAATCCGCTGGGTTCGGGGTGCAGATTTATATTTGTCTTCCGTGATTCGTTGGATTTTGCTACGACCTACCGAGCCAAAGGCCCTTGATTTGAGAAATTCAGTATCGATATATATCCTTTTAAGCAAAGTAATTCTTCTAGAGAATAGGTCGAAATAGGCATGTGGGGTGATAAAATGATAAATTGGAACAGAGCCAGGCGTTTAGAACTTACACACGATTTATCACGACTGTGGATTTAACTGCAATAGTGGGTGGAGCCCAAGCCAGCTTGATTGACACCTAAACAATCCACTGATTCATTTGGCCACAAAACAAGTGACTGAATAGCATCAGCAGAGAGAATACCGAGTACAGTATTTCTTAGTGGTCTAGGTCAGGTAGCTTTGATGTATCGTTTTCCTTCTTTTATTTCTCTTAGTTTGACGTTTTGATTGTTGATCCAGTTTTAACTACATGGGACTCCGTATGTCGTCCAGAACTTCTTGTTTGCAAGTGCTCGCGCATTCCGCGCTGGTCGCAAATTTCAAGCAATTCCTGCGAAATGTCGCAGTATTTTGCTGATGCTCGCCACGAATCTCTCCTGTACGATGAGGCGGAACGAAAATACAAGGACATAAACAGCCTGAGCTCCTCTCTTCTTCGGTATATTGCTCGTACCCGAAATCTGCGTGTTCTGCGTTCTCTTCTGTCCCTTCTCCTTTGTTGAACAGCCCGTTAAAGTAGATAACAAGCCAAAATACCTTTCTCGTTCATTTTTTGCCGCCATGTTTCTCATAAATGGCGCGTAAACAGATAAAGTAGGAGCGACTGATACGACATATGGAAACCAGTAGTTGTATGAGTCGCATTGAGTTGTGGCTGCGCAGTCGGTGGGCAAATTCATACGACAAATACGACAGAAGCAGCCATATGGGAACCAGGCTTAATGAGTTACCGCGAACTTGTTATGATCCGTGATTTTAGGGAGCAGTAGGGGGGCTTTATGGGGATTTAGCTCCTGCCTCGCCTAGGGCGGATTCTACAGGTACAAAGTTTTTTTTTATTACTCGGGCTAACGAGGTGCAATAAAAACAGGACTAGCTTCGTAAAAACACGGGCAGTAAGCGAACTGAGAACAAAGGATGGTAGATAAAGGTGCTGCAAAAGTATCCGAAAATTGTATCTTGCTGCTTAGCCTCCTCGTACAACCACTGAGAGTTTGTGTTTAGTATGACGCGCGTCACGATCAGAGGCCGAGCGTATGTTTTCAATACTATGATAACTATTAAACAGGTTCTTGCATGCATGCTTTAGAGTTTCTTCTCCTACGAAAAATCTTGATTGAGTTGCGTGTGGTGTTTCGTGTGCACGAGGCATTGTTATTTTTGCCTCTGTCCATCAAAGCCACACCCAGGTGATCTCATGTGCTCCAACCATCACCCCGCTGGCTTTATTCGTCCAATCACGGGATCGCTGTGTTGCCTAACTAAACTGAAGACACGTCAAACTGTCAACTCTCTCAGACAACATCCGATTACGCGCGCGCACGGACGGAACTGGTGGTAAGATTTTTGCCGGCAATGACAAGTTATGCTGACAAGTTTTCGCGAGGGGCGCGTGCCGCCAATTAAAACACCACTCTGAGGTCAGTATATCGCACCCAAACAAAACTCATAGGACGTTCAATGGCTCTCTGGGAGATTCCGAAAGATAGCCCCAACAAGTCACGGAGTGATATGAAGGAATGAATGAGACATTCTTGTGGGGCTCCGCTGTGGTTAATGGGTTCGCGGGAACACACCAGCTGACCGAGTTCTCAAGGGTCCACTTCCGCTTTGGGATTACTCCGAATTCTTAGCGTTCCTTAGTCATCCCGAATGGGACTAGATCAGTATTGCGGAAACAACATCTCAATGAATGGCTATAATATTTCAGTTATAGATACTTTACTTGTTAATCAATTGCATTGAACTTTGGGATTTGTGGATAAAGCTGGCTGAAAATATAGCCATCTAATTACATCCCTCCCCCTACTCCTTTAACTCGCTTTCCCCATACGGGAACCATATTCTTAAAGAAGGGTTTTTCTTTTAAATATTTTTATTCTCGTTTGGTGCCCTTGTGGTAGGGATTATGGTATGAATGGTTAGGATAGTGTCAGCTATAGGCGACAAATTAATTACTTTCAACGCAATAAATGCGTGTGAAATACGTGATTTAATCTTTAAGGTGAATTCCTCATTTGTTTGTGCAATAAATTGTAGTAAGCGAAATATAAATTGTACCGCAGTAGGGAGAAATATGCAGACGTAAGACGATTCACTACGCATGTTTTTGAAATTCGGTAGTCCCTAAGGGAAAATCACGGGGCATTTTTTTTACCGGTTCTACCGGGAACACATTTTGGGGCGGGTGTTTCAGAAAGAGTTGTGGAAAGCATAGGTTGACACTGATGTTGTTAGCTCAAGTCGTGATAAACAATTCTAATTTAAGCCACACTTGTGGCTGAACTTCAGACAAGCTGACGAAAGGGTACTGGCGACACTTGCCATTAAGTCGCTATAGGCAGCCAAAAGTAAATCTCAGAACAATAGAATAGGGCTCAACAGAATCATGCAATGGTAGCCTCTAAGTTTCGGGTTGGCCATGAGGGAATTCCGTCTGCAGCCCAACTGGAATCAGATGCTAAAAGCAATCATAAGATCGGAATCCGTAGCCTAACAAGCAATCAGTCAATGAAGTCAAACGCGTGCTATTGAGAGCCTCTTAGAAGTTATCCAAATAAATAACCGAAAAGCACTCCTTTCGATCAACACAGCTTTACGCATACCTAAATCCATCTATCCTTAATCCCAAAGACATTTCTCCTCTCACATCCCCTTATGGTTTATCCTAACGATCAAGAGACATAAAGACACTATAGATATGGCATAGATATCTAGCGTAGGGTTGCGATGTGCGCTATTCAGCGACAAGCGCGTGCCAAGGTTTGTTCTATAAATTTTGAGTTTGCGTATCGCGAAGCAGAATCCACAGGGTGGTATTCCGCGCTCCCCAAAAGAATTCGCTTCATATAACCTTGTTTAACCTCCCTAAAGCTTCTACAGATAGAATAGCAAGCGACGCTCTCGGCGGAATGCACTCGGCTGCTGAAAAACTGAGATTTGTTCTCTTGTATCATTGAGTTCCGATATTGAAGCACGATACAGCAATGAATAACAAATGCGGGAATCAAAAGTCAGTTCCCTTTTGTGACTTTGTTGAACTGTATTTGATCTATAATTTGATTATGAGATTCAAACAAAACAGTGTCATTTTTGGATATTCACATCACAAATTTGAACTAATTTCGCAAAATTATAATTGGAATTTTATAAGGCGTAATCAAACAAAGGGTAGTATATACAGATCATAGGTATTTATTTATGGGACCCGCGTAATATTAAGGAGATCGCTACCGGATACATACCCCAAAAGCCAAGCGCTAAGCGCAGTGGGAAGCGGATATTTACTGTAAATTGTACGACCTGCTTGCGGTCGATCTCCAGACAAGCACACGCAGTTATCTTATCAGCGACAAATATACGCTGATCTGTCTATAAGCGCGCGGGGGAAATGCGATTCTTCCACTGCCTAGATGTAAACTCGTATAGTGAACAACACAGAAGTAGCAATAACGCGCGCTATTTTGTGTTAAAAATGAGTGATCTTGTCTTACCCTTAAATCTCTGGCTTGGTGGAGTCGCGATTGGAACTGGAAGTCGGAAGCCTGTTCTGGCTAACTCGTCGTTCTTTGTCATATGTGCGCCGGCGTAACTGATACCTTCCTTATATATTGCCCCCTTTAATGCGCGCGCTATTGCGCAAGCGTAACTATGTATACATAACTACTCAGCACTTGATATAACGACGTGAAAATAGAGGTGAAAATATGGAAAAACACGGGGAAGTTCCTTAGTCCTAAGTCTCCTCAAGTAGATCATGCGTATTATCCGATTTTGTTTTCAAAGCCAACAAGAATTTGGATTCTTTTTGGAGAGAGATTTGAGTTTTTGTGTCTCAACAGTTTGGGGTGTGGTTGTTGTCACGCGCTGCGCACAGAGGTCTGAGTTAAAATCTGAGTCATCAAGCTTAGATCTATGATTGTCTGTAGGTTTGGTATAGAATCGGGCGTTATGCTTTCCTTAGAGAAATTACTTAGTATTCCCAGATCAAATTGTGCAGATATAGTGACTATCGATTTCAGAATGATTCCAATGCGTCACACTATGGCATCACACAATCACCGCGGGACTATCACTGTGTGGAGATAGAGGAAATAAAATCCCACCATAAAAATAGTTCTTCCAATATACTTATAAATAACTTTTGCTCAATCTGTTCTGATTTTTTTTACCATTCTTCATAAGCAAAGGAACATACACCAAGACAGAGTGAATACTTTTGTTATCATTACCTATACTGAGGATTAAAAATAAAAATCGAATAAGAAAATAGAGAAGAATCTGAATAAGCCCAGAGGTTTATCAATTTATATGAAGGTAAACTGGTAAATTGGCAAATTGGCATATTGATCGCGCAAATTGGCATATTGATCGCGTTGTGCTATCGAGTGCCTTGAGGCGGTTCCGATTATTTGATCACAGGAATGTTGATTATCCTACATCAGTATTTTCCCATTTCCTGCTATTTGAAGTCTTTATTACATGACCGTATGATGACTGGAAACTCGTGCGAAAAGCAATCTTGTGCTTGCATCATGCACACGGGTAGGCTGAGATATCCCGAACAAGAGTACACCCCGGAGCCTGTGTCGTAAGAGCGATTCAACTGGCTTTCGTTGTTAATCAAGCAACTAACATACGAGTCTAATACGGGTGCGACTTTCTTTCACGATTCCAGAACGCGACCGATACGCCGAAGTGTTTTGGAGACTATTACCGCACAACTTTTAACATGGCCTCGAGAATGCGACCGATACGCAACGAAACCGCGCTTAGAGACGCGACTTTTAACACGCGCGCAACCTTTTACCGCGTCTTCATAGACACAACCGATGCACCAACGCAACTTGGAGACGCGACCATCAGTCCGCAATTATGTCAACGCAATAAACTCAAATGGCCAATAAGCATATAAATTTTTACCGCGGTAAACAAATGCGACTGTTATGCACACGCCATCTAACACCGCAGTTCGAGACCCGTACGTTGTGGGAGCAACTTTTACCGCGACTCAAGGACGCAACCTATAAGCGTTCGCAATACACCGCATCTCGAAGACGCGCATAACGAACTATAGTATACAGGATGTTGTAATACTGTCATGTTGTATTGGGTTTGAAGTTCTTTTTATTATTGGCTTGAAAAGGACAAAATGATTGAAAATTAGGAAAAGGTTTCCTCTGTTCTGCTTTTCGTGCAAAATATTTTGAATGGTATAATCATCAAAACGAATTGGGCGCTAGATAAACAGAAATAACGTTTTTGTTGACTCGACGCGCTCTTCTTTGCGTCACTGTATTTTTCTAGAACTTATGATGAAGAGAAAGTAAGTTTTGAGTCGATCAACGATTTAACAAATGTTGTACACAACATGCAATGCCTCCATTTTACAACGGAACGATACCCAAAGAAACAAAAAAAAAAAAACATTCTTCATTTTTAGATTTGGCGCAAAGTCCAGAATGAAATGAGGTTTGTCCTCAGTGCGTCGAATCTATTGTTACGTTAGCCTGGCGAAGGCTTTTTGGAATCGACGTTTTGCAGGTGTCGTGAAAAAAAATACATACGGGCGAGGAAAGTTGTCCGACTCCACAGAAGTCTTTATTCTTACAACTCCTTTTTACCGCCATATTTCTGTCTCTTTACGAATAAGAAATTACCGCACAAACCGCAACTGCTGCTCATATTTTGAATGATGTAGTGCAAAAAAGTTTAATACTAGGGAGCTGCTAGACAAAGAATGGCAGGAGAGATAAAAAATCATTTTTTTTCAATAAAGGGAGCCTCCCCTGTGTTACAGTTTGCTATCTCTATCGAATGTTATAAACTCTATAATCAGGAGAAAGGATTCGATTAAAAATGCTGATAGAGACTTTGATCTAGTTTGTGAACAAGGTCCACATGTAGCTATAACACATGTACCCCAGCATCTTACCAAATAATGACGATTTCTTGGCTTGGGATAAGATAGGTCGCTTTATCTGTGTACTTCAGAGCTTTCTTATCTTGATTGAGAGTGAAACGACGCGCAAAGTCCTATCGACTGTGTCAGTACAACCTGTTTAAGTAGTTTCTTAAAGAACAGGCCGTATCATGTAGGAGCCTGCATATAGTGTACCCACAGAAGCATTTCCGATTGAAGCGCGCGCCGTTAACATAAAGGGGACTCAGTGAGCACGGCAACGAAAACATCGTTTCCTGTGCGTATGGCGCTGTGGCGTTAGTCTGATTACGGCTCAGATCACAGCGGACGCTGTCAGTCTGCAGATAGCTCTACAAAGGCTCTGTCCATCTTCAGCTTGTTGGATGAAGGAACCTCACAAAACGCGACGCTTAACATAAAAAACTGGTGCTGTTTCATTATTTCTACTAGCGCGGGTATTTTTTTTTATTGCAAAAAAAGTATTTTCTCATACTTAATAAATATAACTTGCAGTTCTATTCATGCATTTTATGTGTGCGTTTGTTCAGATAATTGTGCGTAATGACTGCGTAAGGGTGTGGTTGTCAAATGCTCGAGGCGATAAAGAATAATAATCACATCAAACGAGCATCCTCGAGGGTTCATGTAAAAAACGGAATACCACCCTCGAAATACTCGTAGACTCTCGAGGATGGAGGAGAATAAAGATAATGATACAAGGTGGAAGGCAGATGGGATGATATCGCCACCTGCATGGCTACTGTGGCGACTACCGGGAATTCCACCCCGAGGGGGGAGGGGTGATATAGAGATCTGGTTAACACTCAATGAGGCTATTGTACGAACGAATAGCGTGTACCGGTCCGTGTTTTAAAACACGCGTTTGGCTGTCAATTGGTACTTGTATGTGCGTCATGCAAGCTTAACGATGTTAGGTGTTAGATGATGCTTGCATGCGCTGTTTGTTGTATGCTTGATACACAAATTGTGAAGAATTAGTAAACAAACAAACAAAAAACAAGAAAAAAACTGTTCTAAAACAGCAACACGGTTTTTTATGTACTTGGTATAATTCGATAATAGTGATAGATGGATTCGAGGGTCATTGTATTTTCCCAATAAAGGTTATAGCCGTGATTATATAGCTTGTACTCGGATCTACTTGATAATAACATATCCTTCCCGTATCCTGCCCGTGTCTTTCAAACCTCTTTAGAACTATTCCCAGTTTATTTTTTAAACGTCTTTTAATCGGATAATTAAGGTAACATGGACGTCCTCACGTACTTAACAGCTACTTGCCACATGGCGATGAAGCGCGCTCAAACTCATCGCAGTCTTTCTTTTATTATGTAAACACGTTTTTATGACCAACAAATTACCCTTACAGACAGTCATCACTGTTTACCGACAAGAACTTCCGTTAAACGTGCGGTCAAGTACGGGCGCGCATCGATAGAGAATCTATAACCATGAAAAAAATACCGCGATAACAGACTACTTACACGGCCTAAGTACAGACATCACGACGAGCGGAAGTTAAGGCATATTGTGTTCGTAAGCGATCGGATACGAGGTCCTTGCATAGAAATATACGGACCGGGGAGTAGCCAATCAGAGCGCCAGATCCGAACGAATTCCGGACAGGATAATTTGCAGATATGTTTTAAACAGCTCACAATTCGTTAGTTACCGGAAGCAAACAATCCTGGAGATCCGGTAATTTTTAAGACAAGACTAATAAAATCTAGGAAACTTCTTCAAACACAGATATTGTATATTTGCTTGTTCTAGAAAAACCCTTAAATTTCTTTCTGTTTTCATGTTATAAGAAACTCACTTTAGATCTCGTTAAGTGACTAAGCAAATAAATCGAATTAAGGAAATCCGGAATTTTAGGATTAATGGTGAAACTAAAACACCACAAATGAAATCTATTATATCGGATAGAGATTAGGATTGCACATATTTAGTAATCTAAAGAACGCGAATAAAATCTTAGCCCTGTTCAGTCCATTTCCGACGCTAGCTTAACCTACCCATGATTCCCAGCGGGACGTGCAGTCACATTTTATCCTATGTGCAAACTAGTAAAGGTGCTTTCACAAAAGACAGTCATAGTGGGAATTAGCATTAGCTGGTAAATTACGAATTTTTAGATCTCAAAGGTGTTTGTAAGGCATTTCTGATACCTTCATAAATATCCACATACACAGACCAGATGTGCTGTGTGAAGTCTTTCACCTCTGAGATCTAAATGATATCCCTATAGTATTCCAATCTCTTGTCGAATAGTAAAACTTAGTTTTCACTTGTACCCAAGTTCAAGCACAAGTAGTTTTCACTTGCACACAAGTTCAAGCACATATTTGTTTCTACTGAAAAAGAATTGCGAATAAGTAAACTACCTCGTAAAACATCTCCTAATAAAACTGTGTCGCCATCTTGAAAGATGAGAAGAGTTGAGGTCGGAATTTGATTGTCTAGTTATTGTCACGGGCACAATCAAAAAACAAGCAAGTAGTCATAAGAAGATAGTCACAATATAGTTTCTGTAAATTATAAAAATATACAAAGTTATATAAATATAACCGATATGATACACATCATGAAAATCAAATCACATTGAAAATCATTTTCTACATTTTGAATGTTTGCAATCATGTATTAAAACCCCTTTAAATTAAAATATATCAAGGTAAAAATAATCAGATAAAAGCAACAATTGCTCCAGGCATCAATCGAGTACACGGGGGGGGGGGGGGGGGGGGGGGGGTGCGCAGGGTGCGCGCACACACCCCCCTGGCAGCCAAAAAATAGGTCGTTTCCTATAAAGAAATCTTTAAATACTATGCGATTCCATATGGTAGGTACCATACTGGTACATAACTGCGCCAATCCTAGGTACGCGACTGGTCATTGCTGCAAAGTGGTTTTTATAGATCTTACTCACTATTTACAAGATTTTAGTGATTCCAGAATTTTTTAGGCGCCCTTTATAAAGCTTGGCCTAGAATGTAAAAGATTTAAAACTAAAAAGAAACGTGTAGCTTTTAATCAGCAAAGTCTCAGGCGTTTTTATTGGGTTTCCTGTGGTTGTGACGTTAAAGGAAACCACTCGTCTCAGTCCCCATGACGCCTCGTAGTTGATCTCTAAGCACAGGATTCCCGGTAAAAACGCCTGTGACTAGGCTGGCATTTACTGTATAAGCACATCAGGGGATTCCAAATGCTGCCGGTGGTTATGTGGAGCGATACTGTTTCCCGTGGCGTCTTCATCGTTCCTATACTCACTCCTGCACCGCTGGCAGTTATTACCGTGGACAAAGCGTTCAAGCTTTGTGCATGGGGGGTGTCCCCAGTCCTGAACACAATGAGAAAAGGATTTGTCAATCAAACGCTAAAAGGCAAACACAGAGGAAATTGGGAATAGAGACAGGGCGGTCCTCTGCCGCTTTTGAACACTTTCACAAAATATCTAAACCTTCTCCCCCCTCCCTCCGAGACTATCATCACTGCACACCCCCATTCCTCAGAATATCTATGCCTACACCACCCTCTATATACCAGCACACGCCCCCTTCCCTTTACAAATCCTGACGGCGATGGTAGCAATAGTGATGAAAGTTGCAGTGGTTCTAAGGATGTGTGTGGTGGTGGTTATGATGATGATCAAGTTGTGGTGGTGGTTATAATGATGATCAAGTTGTAGTGGTTCTAAAGGTGATTGTGGTGGTGGTTATGATGATGATCAAGTTGTGGTGGTGGTTATGATGATGATCAAGTTGTGGTGGTGGTTATAATGACGATCAAGTTGTGGTGGTGGTTATAATGATGACCAAGTTGTAGTGGTTCTAAAGGTGATTGTGGTGGTGGTTATGATGATGATCAAGTTGTGGTGGTGGTTATAATGACGATCAAGTTGTAGTGGTTCTAAAGGTGATTGTGGTGGTGGTTATGATGACAATGAAGTTGTGGTGGTGGTTATGATGATGATCAAGTTGTGGTGGTGGTTATGATGATGATCAAGTTGTGGTGGTGGTTATGATGATGATCAAGTTGTGGTGTTGGTTCTGACGATGATGGTGAGGTAGTTTGTTGTTTTCATGCCTCACCTTAATTCTCTCGTATGTATCACTGATGATACCAATAAACAAGCTGAGGACGACGTAGATGAAGAGCGAATTGAAGACATACAAGTAGACCTTGCTAAAAACCCAAACAGCAGTGCTGTGGTCCTGCATCTCTTTGTATGTCATGAACATGTCATCACCGTTGATGAGTGAAAACATGCACTCTGATACCATGGACAAGGTGCGAAACTAGAGGAAAACAGGGATGCTGTAAGAAGGGCTTTGGCTACGAAATGTCATGGTTTTCAAGCTTCCAACTAAGTTCCCCAGCTAAGCTTCCAACTGAGAGGCATTGTTGTCCCTTAAAAATACTGACTGACAAATCGGACAAATTGGCTGGAAATGGTGGCTGGTGGACAAACAATCCTTCACTTTGCACCATATTCAGTCAGTTAAACAGACATTTGTCAGTCAGTATTTCTGAGGGACAACAATGCCTCTCAGCTGAAATAGCTACACTAAATTCAAGATGCAATAAAATAAAGGCTTAATTGTTTTTATCTTAGGTATATATAGTGTTTTTGTTGTTGTTGTTTGCTGTTAGCTATTCAACACTTTGCATTCTTATATCTATATTTCAATTGAACAATTCTTAATCTACCATACATATGGCATAGCTAACAAGGTTTCAATAATAAAAATATTGTGTAAAGTAGGTGTATAGGTGAGGTACTTATTTGGGGGCAAAGTTTATTCAAGTAATTATGGTATGAATAATTCAAATGTACAATACTTGATCTACCATACATATGACATAACACACAACATAAATGGCATCACTACAAACCTTAGGATGATATGGCCCCAGCACAATCCAACCACAAAACATGAAGCCAAAATACAGCAGGGCGGCACAGACGCAAAAGCGCAGCACACTGGGTGCTGAAGCTCTAAGAGTCACAAGTAGGATCTGATAGAAAACACATGGTACAGTAAAAACCTGCTTGTAAGAAACTAGTTTTTTTCAAGTTTGGCAGGTTCTCATATTTGGGGGTACTTACTAACAATTAAGGCAAATAAGGTTCTTTTTTTCCAGGTTGCTTAATAAGCAGTTGGGTTCATAATAAGTGTGACTGAGTACTTAGCTATAGAAATATGCTACTGTATTTATGTTGTATCTGTAATCATATCTTAATGGACCAGTAAAATATTTAGCAAATTTATATTTCAAGCCTCTTGTTTCATTTTCAATGGAGTAACCCATCATATAAGAGCCTTTTGAATTTTATTTGGCTTAGTAGGTCTTTATATTTTGGGTTATTAAAATTTCTGCCTATTGGTTCTTAAATCACTAGGTTCTCACACACAGGTTTTTACTGCATTTGATTAGGAGCAAGGAGAGAAACACATCACTACTTAGGAAGTTGGGCCTCAAACTTTCTGTAGCAGGGCAAGTGGACTGTGCCCATAACAATAATTTTGAGGGTCATATAATTCCAGCAGCCAAGAAGTGTTTTTCAATGGATTGCAAACAATCTTAACAATGGACCCAATACTGAATTCTCATTACATTGTTTAATGGCAAAACTATATCAGTTTTGCCACCACCTTTGAAATTTCCCATCCTGTTTCCTCTAAAAACACAAGTTTTGTGATATTAAGGAGTGGGAGACAGCCTTACATTGTATTGCTTCATGTAGCCGAGGTATCTCAGAACTCCAATCAAAAGCTAAACCAAAATCAGTTTTTGCCGCCACCTTTCAAATTTCCTATCCTGTTTTCTCAACAAACACAAGTTTTGTGATATTAAGAAGTGGGAGACAGCCTTACATTGTATTGCTTTATGTAGCCGAGGTATCTCAGAACTCCAATCAAAAGCTAAACCAAAATCAGTTTTTGCCGCCACCTTTTAAATTTCCTATCCTGTTTTCTCAACAAACACAAGTTTTGTGTAAGAAGTGGGAGACAACCTTACATTGTATTGCTTCATGTAGCCGAGGTATCTCAGAACTCCAATCAAAAGCTAAACCAAAATCAGTTTTTGACGCCACCTTTCAAATTTCCTATCCTGTTTTCTCAACAAACACAAGTTTTGTGTAAGAAGTGGGAGACAACCTTACATTGTATTGCTTCATGTAGCCGAGGTATCTCAGCACTCCAGTCCAGGTGAGAAGCACCCCTGTCCCTAGGAAGATGCTGCATGTGTCATAATTCGACAGCACCTGCACATGGCGCAAAAATAAACCATTAGTAAAATAGCTTTAGTTTTGAATGGTCTAGATTGTAACCTGACATCATTAAGCAATATACAGTCATTTCTCAACTTGCAAACACTCTATGCTATTAGGAACACTCTACAAACACAAAATATCTCAAAGATGAAATTTTAAAGTTTTAAAATAACGAAACTACTGAAAACTTATCATCATTAATACAATTAAAAAATACCCACTGAAGAAAACAAAGTCCACTGTACCCGGGGGGGGGGGACTTCAAGTCAAGAAAAACAGACAGGGGTGCTCGACAGCAAAATCAATTTTAACCCTAAGGGATAGCACCAAGCGCATGGTCAACAACAATTCTTACCCCTAACAGATAGCACATTGGCTGTGGTTGAAGGAATTTTAACCCTGAGAGATAGCATTAAAAAACAATGCATGTTTTAATCGGGTGACGAATCCTGTATAGCATTAAAAAAACGATGCTTGTTTTAATGGGCTGACGAATCCTGTATTGATATGTTACCGACAATAAAGTCGAAAGTATGAACCGGTCAGTTGAACTGTGGTTTATTGTAAAATACATTTTGAGAGATAGGGCCACCATTAAGCATGAGACACCCTAAAAGCAGAATCGGAAAAATCCTCCCCAGGCGTGAAAACCCCTAAAAGATAGCAGAATGGGAAAAATCCTAAAACACACCCTAAGAGATAGCAGTTGGTAAGAATTTTATACCCTAAAAGATAGGTTAAGCACCCCCCTCCCCCCGGGTCACTGTATTACACAATCCAGGGCTGCCATAGCAGGAGGTGGGACACTGGGGGCAAATCCCCCCCCCCCCCCCCGACCAATTGTTTTTAAAGGAAATGGCCAGTAGAGGGGTGACTGCGCCCAAACTTTTTTCTCAAAGTTTCTGTATAGGTACATGACTTACCTCCCAGTCAATGAGAATTTTGAGGAGCGATCCGATGACAGTGCATGTGTCGCTAATGAGAATCAGGATGAACCAAAGGCTGATGAGGTCCAAGCAGTCCCAGTAAGACAGGTGATCATCCAGCTGGTCAGCGAAAAAACGTCGTGTCGTCTGCAGCAAAAAAAAATTACTGTTTAAAATTAAGCAAGCAATAAAATTGGTAAGATAGTCATGTTAAAGTTTGACATGTGTTACTACTGTGGCCACAAATACAAAGCTTTTAAAAGTAAGCTAATTAGCATACATGCTAATTAGCAATTACTAATTAGCATGCAGAAATTACAGTTTTTATTGGCACAAAATTAGCGACTAGGAGGATTCTAGGCTCTTAAGTGTACCTACAAGCATTTCATTGTTTTTCTATTTGGTTCTGTTAATCAGATCAGTATGTAAGAATGTGTCTTACATACTCATTGGTCTAAATTGGTTTACTTCACGAAAGGGTTACAATTGGTTGCTTGATAAAAGATATCATAATTGTTGTTTTCAATTTCAGCAGTATTCTATGTCAAACCCAGTAACCCCTTAAAACCAACTTGAAACCAACCACTCCCCCTGAGTAAGGATTCAAATGATACCTTGACAAGCCTGAAGTGTTTGTAGAGAGACCTTGCACACAGGAAATATGAAATTGCACAAATGACCATGACGAAAATGTCAAGGACGGTAAGGAGATACTGACTGGCACTGTCTTCAGCTGTTAATCAAATCACAAGCACAAAGAGATCAAGGTGAAAATTCAATATTTTTTTGCTATTCATAAATTTGTCAGGATTTTTCTAAAGCATTCTAAAATTCCTGTGATACGACCATGCCAGAATTTCGTTTTTGAAAAAACACAAACTGTATCTGGAGCTGTCTGGTTACAAGATTTGGCTATCAAAGCAACCAGATCCTAAAACTCATAGATAATGTTAGCCAAAAGTAGTTATTACCTATCACCTTAGCACATGGCAGCTTAGACATTAACCTAGATTTTTTACACTTCTAGGTTCTCATGCAAAATGTGTTTTCATATTTGCTGATAAATCCCTAAAATAGCAATGTGTCAACAAAGCTTTTAACTACAATAGAGTTTGTGCAAAAAAATAATAATAAATAACAGTGTTTTCATTCACAAGATGAGCTCTGAGTCAAGGGACTCAGAAATATAGACTTACTCTCCTCTAATCCACCACCACAATCATCCATAATTCCATCAGCATCTAACGTGACTGGAATTTTGCCATCATGTTTGGAATTATCAAAAACAATCTGTAAAAGGAATAAATTATTAAAAAGGAACCCAATCTTTCTGATGATATGGATTATTGATTTTTTTAATTCATAAAAGTCCATACCGTAACATTAAAGGTAAAACACTGAGGATGCTTTTGGATGTGTAGAGATTTTATCTCTGCGATGAGCGAGATAAATATGTATCTGAAAATCAAAAATAGTCAACAAAAGGAAGAAGGCAATGCAACAGGAGTACATTAAAAAAAATTAACATATCATTAATTACCTTTCAAAAGTGTAAGGAAGATTGTTGCGCAAACGGAATTCTGTGATGTTTCTGTCTTCTTTTCTTGGTGGAAGTAAATCAAAACAAGCTGTACTCAAGGTCAAGAAAAAAATTGTTCCATACATTACTTGGGACTTTGCATCCAACAAGTAACATACTGCCTACACAACAGAGCAAGAGCTTACATCTTGTGATTGTTTAAAGGATACAGTAGTTTGTGCAACGGTTGAATGTATAGGTAGCATTTCCTGGGTCCACAAAGCCTTGCTTGTAGGAGTATGTACACAATTTGAGAGGAGTTTGTTGTCCCATGACTGTTGGAGGTGAATAGACACCTACGGCATCTTGTGAGATTGCATAGTACTAAATAAAGGATTAAAGAATTGGATGAACAAGTGGGTAGGGAGTTCCAGTTGTTACACACAAAAAAGGTTTGGCATATATTCATAAGAAAAAAATGAGGTTCACTTAGTGACACTAAGCTAAGTATTTGACATTGCAATACAGGGAAAATTGCACTGTGATGGACTTTACTCATTCAAATATTAGATAAGGATTACTCCATACAACACTACATACCTACTTCACAAGTTCAAATGCAGTAGTACTTTGCTAATTTCTAGATTTTTACTTACCTGATTAAGGGTGTGACGAACTTGGGTGTAAAATTGTGTCCTTGTGTAAATTGCACCACCATTTGCTCGAGTGCTATTCAAAATGAAGAGATGGTTGAAGGTGTCTAGATTGTTCTCAAGGTAGTCCACAATAGAAAACAGCTCATTACCAAATAAGCAAACCTGGCAGAAAGTCAAATACACACCGGTAAGATAATGACCCTCTACTGAATGGACCAAATACATACTTCATCCTTCTGGTTTCCCTTGAAATACAGCATGTATTTCACATACCTGTCACTTCTCCCACATTAGGTGGGAGTCTTAAGATTTTGGACCCCTTCTCCCCCGTTGAGCACCAAATCTCCCACTTTTAGCAATATTTATGGCTTCCAAAAAATTATTCTTTAGAAAATTGTCATTTTTGCCTATTGTCTTTTAAAATATTCCCTTGTGCAGCACAATTTATCTAACACTGTAGTGAGATCTATAAGTGGATTTGTTTGCAAAAGCTTTCTATAGGGCAAACACCTGCAAGGTTATACCCACCCCTCCCCCAAAAAAATGAATATACCCCACCCCTCCCCAAAAAATTATTAAGCCTTGAGATTTTGAGAGGTTGACAGCTATGCTTACATGACTGAAAGACTATCTAGAGACCAAACTATTCTGCAGTCACTTAATGGAGCATTTAAGGTTTTTCTAGTCAATGACTTTATGTCAATAGAATGACATGCTATCATCTGGAAAGTAAAAGGCAGATAAGCCCTGTACATTAAGAGATGGGGTTAAATAGAACCAAAACAAAAAGCTAAGTTTATACTATGGTATACAACTGATAAAATAACAAAAGTTTAAACAAAATACCTTATAACACTTAATTTTCGCGACTTCAAAATTTTGCAATTTTGGGATGGCGATATTTCGCGACCAACTAAACTCCTTACCACGAAAATTAAGTGTAATAAGGTAAGTACATCAGGATATCATGGAAAATAATAGCGAGCAGTGTAAAAAAAAAGTTACCTGTGCCGTCACAATAATAATCTTGATCAACTGTATCAAAAGTTTCCAGGGTTTTCTTCCGCGATGCTTGAATTTCTGGTATGGGGTCATAAAATGGGATTTGAGTCTTTTTCGGATCTGCGCAATACCTCCACCAGCGCTAGAAAACTCCTCGGAATCGTAGATGGAGTCATAATGAATGGAGTTTCCACCCAATAGAGCTTGAGTTTCGTCTGGTTCGCTGTCGCCATGGTCATTAGCTAAGGATCGGGCTAAATGTCTTGAATTTCTCGAAGATAACAGCCTAGAGCTACTCATGATATCTCTCTGCCTGTTGGAAGCGCTATCCATCAGTTCTTTCGGCGAGCAAGAGGGCACTGTTAACGTTGGAACCACCTCTCTCCCCCAAAACGACATCATCTTCGCTGCTCATGTCTGGGAGTCAACAACTTCACAGTGTTTGATCCCCCATTGTTTCTTTTGGCTTTTAGGTCAAATTCCAAGGCCAAAACAGCTTGTACTTTATAAGATAGTTCACTGTGCGGTATTTGGACGTAATTTGAGGCTTAGTTTCGCGTTTAATCACAGGTCTAGTCACGAGTTTTCACTTTTGTTGTGCATTTCTCTTTTTTATTCTTTGCAAGTCACATGCTTCGAAGGACTGGAAACTACCTGCTGGCACAGGGTACCCGACAGATCATAACAAAACATGGAAAAAAAAATTCCGAAATTGTTTTCATATTGTGTAAACATTTCCCTGCTAGCAGAGGCCTCTTTTCTCTGTATTTCGCTGGGCTGGAGTTCGCGAGGAAAAGATACCTCTGCCATGGGTCGAAACTGTTTCTGTTTAATAAGCGACCGACGTGCCAAAACCCGTGCTTTGCATGGGTTTAGTCGGAAATCATGAATCAAACTCCGGTTAGTTTTCCTCTTCGAAAAAAGAAAACAACTGTTCAATTTCAATCACCTAAAACGTCACTAAAAAGATTGAACAACAAACGCAGCAAAGACGAGTTTTGTCTTGTTTGTGGGATTAATTTCAAGACATCTGTTGTGCAGGCGAGTTTCTTCAATGTAAATATCGCACAGTTGGATTCGAAGAAAATGTTACAAAACTTTTTGACAAACTTAGATCAGCTATTCCCAGAAGAATATGCAAAACCTGTAAACGGAAGATTGACTCGTTAGTCAAAAGAGAGAAAATTTTGAATGAAGATAAGGCATTGAATGGCTTCTTTTATAATTCGTCGCGTGATATTTCTACGGAGGACGCTGTTTCAAATGCGGGCTCATTACCTCGCAGCGGATATACGTTTCACGCATGCGCTAGTCATTGTGGGCTCAAATAGTGGCCAGTAATTAAGACCAGCGGTCTGAGTTCGTCGAGATTTCTCGGAAAAATGGTGTTTGGGTTCCCTAGCTCAAAATTAAACTGGTAATAGGTATGGGTGACCTCAGTATACTGTGAAAGTTTGAAGCAATTTGGATAAATATTTTTGGCGATAGAAGCCGAAAAGTAATTTTTCGTCTCCCGCACTCGGATTTGAGACAATTCCGTGGTTGTTAGAGAAAGACTAAAAAACCGGTTCGCAACGCGTGATAAAACAACTGCAGCTTATATAAACCTAAAGAATAGACAATAAGGAACTCCCAGGCTGAAAGATAAGCTGTTCTGTCAGCACCTTATTATTTTACGCGATTTTATTTTATTTTATGTTTTTAGATGACTTTGAAAAGCCTTGAAATAATTGTGTAATATCGCCGATGAGATGTGGATTTGGCAAAAATGTTTGCATTCACCGAAAAGAGCATCATTTCTACTTTTGATATGTGAAATAAAATTTAGGGGCAAATAAAATCCGACTTTTTTACAAGCCGAAATATGACCCCCACTTGACCCTAATTATAAACAAATGCCGACACTCACTTTTTAATGCCTCGCTACCAAAAACTTATAAATAACAATTAAAACTCCCCCCAAAAAAGGATGCAATATAATTCTTGAAAATACTGGTATTTAATCAAATATTCTTGTCTCTCTGATGTTTATATGCTTTTCAAGATTATATTTTCATAACATTTTAAAGTACAATCCGCATGCATGATAATTATTATCGGCACTAAAAACTTCCGGTTCTTTATTCTTCCGCTTAATGAGCATCTCCAAACTTTTTCCCACGAAAGTTATTCTTATATCGTCCTATATTTATTTCTATCCATCCCTCGTTCTATAAGCATTGTAATATTTTCTTTCGTTCCCTACTTTCGTGGACTAGAAACGCGTACCACCTTCTGATGTCGTGTTGTTATGCAAATTCGAAGGGTTAATTTATTCAACAAGCGTTCATACAAACAAATTAAGAAAAAATAACAGTTGAAGCTTTTCTACTATTGTTTATGATATAACCAACCAATTTCCATTCCCCAGGTAAATTGAGTTACAAAAAGAAAGTAAGAAAAAATAACAGTTGATGCTTTTTACTATTGTTTTCAATACTACCAAAAAAATTCCATTCTTGTCAGGGAGCATATGTCCAAAAAAGCTCCCTAGGTAAATTTTGGGGTTACTTTTCTGTTTTCATTTTTTCGCGCGTTAACTTAGGGCCTAACCGCACTAGGAGGACAAAGTTTGTCTGGCCGGGATAAACAGCCGTCCAAATTGTGTCCTGGCCAATCGATTGGCTTGTTAACCAGTAAAAAAATCGCTTTCACTATTCACTTTACCGGCATACTACAAGCAAGACAACGCAGGATTCTATCATTGCGCGTAAGGTGCTGTAAACGTTTATTGCAAGCAGGTAATTACTCGCTATAAGCGCTTCTTTACTAGTCTCAGGCAGGAGATCATAGGACCAGGGGACTGAGGAGGGGGGAAGGTGTGGCTTGCTCAACCAAAGGTACCATTTGGAAAAAGAATGATATTTGAAAAGATAAGGGGGGGGGGCGTTTACCCGGTGTATTATAGCCACCATCTTGGATTTGAGCAAAAATGAAAAACGAAGGGAGTGGGAGGGGAAGAGGAGAGAGAGCCTTCAAGCCGCATCCTGACCAATCGATTCCAACGTTTCCGGGCTCGTTCAGTGACGGTGAATTCGATGACATCAAGCGTGCTGTCGAGCGCAGGGCAAACGCCGCTGAACCAGAACCCGCAGTCAGCAGCGAGGAAAAGCCTACCACAAAGCTATTCAGCTGTCCAGTGCGTGAAAAGTTTTACACACTTGGCTTGGTTAGACCGGCACACACTATACGGCAAATGCGAGTTTGCCAAAGAAGGGGAATGCATATCTTTGCCCGGGGGCGGACTCTCTAAAAATGTAGACGGGGGTAATCGTCATATCTTTTAGGGTATAAAATTTCTACCAACTGCCATCTCTCATCTGTTGGAGGATTTTTCAGATTTTGCTATCTCTTAGGGTGTAAAATTCGTCCAACTGCTATTCCTAAGTGGGTGTTAAACGTTTTTTTTTTCCATTCTGTTATCTCTTAGGGTATAAAATTCGACCAACTGCTATTCCTAAGGGGGTGTTAAACGGGTTTTTTTTCGATTCTGCTATCCCTTAGGGGCAAAAATTCCTTCGACCTCACCCAATTTTTCCATCTCTTAGAGGAAATAATTTCTGTTGACCACGCCTAAAGTGCCATCCCTAACGCGGGTTACGATCAATTTTGCCGACGGTCACCCCCGTCTGTTTTTATCGGAGTCCCCCTTCCCGGCAAGCTTGGCTACCACCAAAAAGTAGTCGGGGGGAGGAGGGGGGGCGTACTATTAATTGGGAATGAAGTGATAGAATCAACAAGCTGCATCTCTATACAGGGGAACGCCGATTAAATCAGCGAGTTCCTATTGCCGGGCCATGTACAGGTGTATTTTTCCCGAAAATAACACAGGATGCGGAGGCTGCAGAGGCTGCGGAGGAGGCAGCCACCTACTTCCGTACGAGAGCTGCCATCCTAGATGAATGCCAACTCAATCACCCAATAGAAGCGAACGGCATCGACTTGTGCCACTTGTACTCCAGGTCCCTCCAGGCTCACCTTTCTTTCAGTGGCCACCCTTCCCACTATCTGCAAAGAGCTGGAGCTTCAAGTGCCCGGAGCAACCCGACGCAAAGCTTCTTTTGTAGCCACGGGCGCTCGTGGATGATATTCAAAGATGTTGTTGCGCAAAATAAATCCACGATTTCTTGGGTCCCGATTATATTTTTTTTCATGGTTACATGAAATAGATTTCTGAGTCGGTAATCCTGTGTTTTGTTGTGAAGACCAGAGTAAGTTTTTACACTACAATACTCTCTTTTACTAAAAAGGAGAACAGCTTACGGTGAGAGGCCTCAATATCGCAAATGTCTCAGCGTTCTTGTATAATTTGTATTTTTATTTGATCAAATTTGTAGTTGAACAAAGGCTTTGAAACTAAGCGAATTTTGACAATTTGATCAAGCTTTTTGTTTAATTACAATTTAAAACTGTACAAAATTCTGCCAGTATCGCTTGTTAATTAAATAAAAACATGCAAAACTCTCATTTTCTTCTTTTGGGCGTTTTTTTTAATAAGTAATTATCAGAAAAGTCTTATTGCAGTCATGGTGAGGTATTTTATGCTTGTCGCTTTGTTTGTCACCTTTTAATTACGTATGCATGGCAGCAAACAAAATAGTATCACGCGAGCCTTAAAATCGCAATTTAATGCAATAAATGCTATGAAATTATTACCATTAAATTTTAGTATTGCCGACAGTATATTTCTTTTGATTTGAGCGCTCTTTCTTGTTTTTCTGGAGATTTGAAGGCGTTGTTTGAATGCGGAAAACCCGATACAGTAGTCGGCATTTGTTTATAATTAGGGTCAAGTGGGGGTCATATTTCGGCTTGTAAAAAAGTCGGATTTTATTTGCCCCTAAATTTTATTTCACATATCAAACGTAGAAATGATGTTCTTTTCGATGAATGCAATCATTTTTGCCAAATCCACATCTCATCGGCGATATTACACGATCATTTCAAGGCTTTTCAAAGTTATCTAAAAACATAAAATTAAATAAAATCGCGTAAAATAATAAGGTGCTGACAGAACAGCTTATCTTTCAGCCTGGGAAATCCTTATTATCTATTCTTTAGGTTTATATAAGCTGCAAATGTTTTATCACGCGTTGCGAACCGGTTTTTAGTCTTTTTCTAACAATCACGAAATTGTCTCAAATCCGGGTGCGGGAGACGAAAAATTACTTTTCGGCTTCTATCG
Source organism: Nematostella vectensis (assembly GCF_932526225.1). NCBI lineage: Eukaryota > Metazoa > Cnidaria > Anthozoa > Actiniaria > Edwardsiidae > Nematostella > Nematostella vectensis. Next base: position 18,004,059 of record NC_064034.1, on the reverse strand, counting down.
CCAAAAATATTTATCCAAATTGCTTCAAACTTTCACAGTATACTGAGGTCACCCATACCTATTACCAGTTTAATTTTGAGCTAGGGCACCCAAACATCATTTTTCCGAGAAATCTCGACGAACTCAGACCGCTGGTCTTAATGAACGGAGCATGCGCTCTGGATCTCGTCCACGATCGTGGACGGCGGTTTGATCAAACGAACTTGCGACCCATGGCAGAGGTATCTTTTCCTCGCGAACTCCAGCCCAGCGAAATACAAAGAAAAGAGGCCTCTGCTAGCAGGGAATGTAAACATATGAACAGTAGGAAAAGAACATTTAGTCTTTTGATCCTAGGGAAGCGATATTAAAGCAAAATTGATTAAAAAGTGTTGCCCAATGCAATTCAAGAGGAAACTACACAAAAATGTAACCAAAAATTCCACAATTCAAAAGATATTGTCCACCCCTTCTATAGAAAAGAAATTCCTCAATATATTATTTGGAGGGGGAAAGGAGGGGTGCATGTGGTTTTCTGTGCAAGAAACAACTTGGAAACAAAATCTGTTTATTTGGAACATAATATTCGTATTTACAACTTTATTCAATACCCATTACAGAGTTGAGCAATTTACAGTAAGGGACTATCAACCTCCACTTTTGATGCCATCTGTCAATGATATACTAGTCCAACACCCCTAAAATAATAAAGCAAAATGGAATATTACCAAAGAAGAATCAATTGACTGTCAAGTTGAGCATATAACAATATCCTAACAAAGTTATTATGAGAAGTGCATTTCATTTCAACAAAGCAGTTTTTTACCTAGTCCATTTCAAGATTGGATTTATAAGATTAACTCCACACTCTGTGAGGTATATCTTTATTGTAACATACCTTCAAGAAATGCAACCTCATCATTGTCATCGACAGTAGCATCTGAAAAAGGTGGAGAATGGGTTTATAGTTAACAAAACTAAAACCTACAAAAAGTAACATGAATGGGGCTCATAAAAATGTATAGCCTACTTGTAGGTGTTGAAGTTTTATTTGGCAAAAACCTGGAGTTTGCTATTTGCCCGCCATTTTGGAAAATACGGGTGTGGATGAGTAGGGCGAGCAGGAAAAAGTGAAGGGTTTAACTTTCCCTGCCTTTTGCTCAACCATGTCCAAAACAGTGGCTGGCTAAAGAAGTCTACAGTAGGCTAAAAAAATAATTCCTTAATACATTTTTTTTCCATTTTCTAAACAAGGATGTTTAGAAACATGTTTAGACTTAGCAACTGTCACAAAGAACAATAGTCCAGCGCTTGGGTCCTGACCTGGGGAGCTTTACTGTAAGAGACCAAGAAAGGGTCAAGGAGATTGAGGGCACTGTTGTTTTGCATGAGCAGAGAGTGGCACAGCAAGATTAAGCTAGCTGCATGCACTTTAATAGCCGTAAAAAATATTGTGAGAAACTTTCTTTCACAGTACAACTTTGATTCAGAATAGTTGAAGGTGAGGACTTAATGTTCATCTTATACACAATCAACAGTTTGATTTTGAAGGCAAGTTTCCTTGCCTTTGTTATTTTATCTACTCAGCAATGATCTCTTCCACCAAGGGGTATGAAGGGAGGGGGGGCACAACTTCAATAAGACATCAAGATAAATCCATGGATTTTAGTTCCTTTAAATTCCTATATACATTTAAAATTATTCTAAAATATTCATGTGCAAGGGGACAAGGGGTAGACAAGTCTACAGGTTGAATGCTCTGGCATCTGGATTAAATATTTTACTTTTTCACAATTCCCTGACTTACCTAAGTCTTTCTTTTGAATGGTCTTTCTTTTTCCTTGTATTGTTTTCTTGTAAGAAGCTTTGGCAAAATATTCAACAAACAACTCCTACAAAGGGACAATAGCTCTGTGACATATGATTACAGACCAACTTCTATTGGAAACATTAAAAGGAACACAATACACATACTCATATCCTTTCAGTTCAGATGTCCAGCTGTATTAGGTTAAGGCGAACCAGGATTAGAATCAGTCCCTCGTGATCGGGAAAATAAAATATCATTTGAAGTTGTGTCTTGACTGTTTTCTCAATAAAACTAATTACATTACTATATTAGCCTCCCGTGTTGTTATTTGGGGGAATTGTGGCGCAGAAAGGGGTTTAGTCCCTGGAGAGGAAATTTTCTCTCGAGGGACTAAACTAATTACGACAAAAACACTGACTGATTCTAATCCTGGTTCGCCTGTGGTTAAGCTAAGACACTTTTTCACCAGTCATGTGGAATCCTTATTATATCATATAAGCTTACTTATTATCTGGTAACGCAGGAGTCTTCCTTACTTTTTTATATCTCTTCTGTAATGCGTCATTGATATTTTTACTCACCGCTGCTCGAGTAACAAGAAATACAGCCTCTTTATTTGCGAGTTGTAAATCTGGGTCTAGTTTCATCATATTGCGCACTCTAGTTTGTGGAAACTGTGTCATTCTAGATGGTTTTTCTTCTTCCTGCGTGGCGGGATGTAGTTCCTCGTCGTTGTTATCTTGTGTCGCCATGTTTTCACTTTCTTCGGCCGCCATCTTGGATACCAAAAAATGGCGGGAAAAGACTAGAGTCTAGTCTGCAGACCGTGAAAAACAGGTAGCCTGACTATTTTTGTTGTTGTTCCTTTATTTTGAGCAACATAAATTTACTGTTAGTGTTGCAATCTTTATTGGCTTAAATAAATATTTTAGTATGGTCAACGATTCAATCCTTCTTCATAAGCTCTTTTTATGGTATTAGGGCACTCCAGTCCTCCATCTAAAAGAACAATATGTGGAAACTGATAATCATGTATGTATCCCTCATAAATTAAATGTGTAAAAAACACTTTGAAATTGTAATGTTTGAATTATCTAGAGTCTATGATCGTTTATGATAGTTGGGTCCCTGCCAGTTTACACATTGTATCTACAAAAGTTGTGATAGATGTTAAGGGAAGGGGGGAGCTTTAAGGGTCTGCAACGTAAATACAAGTGAAAAGGATGGCGCCAGGAAGAAAGAGTATGATACAGGGGGCATACAACTTGGGATGGGGGAAGGGGGCAAAGTCTCCCATCTCTCCTTGAATACCAAGGAGAGATGGGAGCCCTGTGCAGAAAATCCTGGCTACTGTACATGCCAGAAATGGCAATGTAGAGAGTAAAAAACAATATATGCAAAAAATCCCTTCTACTGTATAGAGACAAACATAAAGGAGAGGAATCACTTCTTCACCCTTCAATCTTTTATTGAGGAGACATATAAAAGTTGAGAACACACCAGAATTACACTTTAAACTTAAGTAAATTATCTGTTTTGCTTGTAACCTTCACTACCTCCCCTGTACCATTGATCAAACAATTCCCTCATATCTGAGGCAAATTTACCGAAAATGTATTACATCAGAAACAGAAATTTCAGTTCTTTATCTGGCTTAATATTTTTTAATGGAAAATAATATGATTTATTAAGTTAGTCCCTCAAAATATGTGAAAAAAGAAACATGGCTGTCAACCCAACTTGGACAGAAATCTTGTGAAATTGGGTGAAATACAGTAAACATGTGAAAAAAAAAAAACAAAAAAAGCCAATACTGGTGAATACAGATAATGTATGAACATTCTCACAAAAATTAGGCTTGTGATGAGGTCCAAAACTTTGTGACACTCGCATAAAGTGGGTGAGTTGACAGATATGAAGAAAAGACACAGGACTTTGAAACTGTCTGGTATATATGTGTAAATGAAAGTCCCTTGTATATACAATGTTTCTATTATATTTGTTACAGACGAACTTATCCAAGTCTCACACACAATAAATGATTAAGACTGATATCCAAATCTGTAAGTCTTATTACTACCTCAATGTTATTCATCATTCTGCATGCTCAAACCTATCTCGAAGACAGATTTTGAAAACAGACTAAAAGTCCTTAGCTTTCCTTCTCTAGCCAGCCTAAAGAGATGCTACTGATTGTACATTCTTAGCTGTCTTTTTCCTGCCAAACCTTGGTCTTCCTGGCCTCAGGGTGTGGTACACGAGATGGGCATGGTGCTTGTCCAGGAATCTCACATATACAGTACATATGGCCATACTTGCCAAAATTTGCTGGGTTTATCCGGCCAAGATATTTGGGTTGCCTACGAATCTGGAGCTCGCTTAAAAAAAAAAAGCAGAATTAGTTCCACATCAGAGTGTTTTCAAAGTGAATATTAAATACTCAATTGCAAGTCAACTAGTTCAAGTCTCAGTCAGTATTATACAAATCATCAAGAAAGCAAAGCCAAATCTACTCCTCATTTAAAGAAGACAGACAATGCTGCAAACAGTAAAACATGTTTTTGGTGACAAAATTAAAACAAACAAATAGAGTGAATACCTTTCAGTAGCTCCAGCAACTTTACTAAAAATCTCAAGGATTTCAGGTGCTTTTTTGTTCTCAACATCAACCATGACTTTCTTACCATCACCTAAAAATCATTACACACATTATCATCTATACCAACAAGAAACATAAAAATGAAATGGTGGGGTTTCAACCATGACTTTCTTACCATCACCTAAAAAACATTACACACATTATCATCTAAACCAACAAGAAACATAACTCAATGAAATGGTGGGGTTTCAACCATGACTTTCTTACCATCACCGAAATAACATTACACACATTATCATCTATACCAACAAGAAACATAACAATGAAATGGTGGGGTTTCAACCATGACTTTCTTACCATCACCTAAAAAACATTACACACATTATCATCTAAACCAACAAGAAACATAACAATGAAATGGTGGGGTTTCAACCATGACTGTCTTACCATCACCGAAATAACATTACACACATTATCATCTAAACCAACAAGAAACATAACAATAAAATGGTGGGTTTCAACCATTACTTTCTTACCATCACCTAAAAACATTACACACATTATCATCTGAACCAACAAAAAACATAACAATGAAATGGTGGGGTTTCAACCATGACTTTCTTACCATCACCTAAAAACATTACACACATTATCAACTAAACCAACAAGAAACATAACAACCAAATGGTGGGGTTTCAACCATGACTTTCTTACCATCACCTAAAAACATTACACACATTATCATCTAAACCAAGAAACATAACAATGAAATGGTGGGGTTTGGGAAGAATGTTAATGGAAAAAGGTAAGTTTGTGAAATTTAAATCCTTAAATTTTCTTTGAAATTTCTGTCCAAAAGGGGGCCCCCTTACTCCTCCCTTTCAACCCCACCCACACTAACCCCCTGGATCTGCCAATGTTATCAAAATCCTTTTGGGCATGAATTGTAAGAGAAGTTACACATGTCTACTTATAAGGGAAGGCAGCAGGCATGAAAAAAGAGAGTGATTTCCCATTTATGTTCAAGACATTTTAAGCTTTATATTGCAGCAGGTTCTCTGCTTTTAAGAGAGGACAAACAATTGGAAACCATAATCCCTTAGCATATCCATGTATGAAATCTTGTTTGCTTTAAGAAAGATTAAATACAATGGTTTGGTTGGATAGGGAGTACAAACCAGCCCCTGGTGACACAACCAGGGCATTTACTCACAAGATCAGATCAGACAGGAAAGGAACTTACCATAGAATATGTCAACCGTTGGGAAGTCAGTTCTGTCTTTTGCTGTAATAAATTGAACAGCATTGTTTTTGTATTGGATCTGGGGAAGATCTTTATAGATGAAATTTCTGTGAGAGAGAAAATGCATATATTAACGTAGTAACGTAGTTTGTACTCCCTATTACAATTAATTTATATCCACAGTGATGGTAACCCCTTTGTGGATTAACAATGTAGATGTAGATGTAGATGTAGTGGCACCTAATATCAGACAGTGCCCTATAATAATACAGCAGGACAAGCCTGTCCGTTAATGGTACGAGCTTAGGATAACACAGGTAAACAAAACATTCCTTATAACAATCGTTTACTCACCACTTTAGCCATCAAATTTTTGTCATCTAAGTCGAATTATTACGTTTAATAGTCAGTGTATTAGCTGTTAAACTCCTCTATTAGCTTATGTTTAGTACGCAATAATTGTTTAGCATTGATCTAAAGTGTAACTGGCATGATAAAATATATATTTAAGACATATATGAGGACGGGCTTGCATGATATTGAGTGCTTTTTTCGCGATGCACCGAGTCGTGGAAAACAGAACAATACGAGATGATTGTTACCTGAGTCAGCGCTTCGCGAAAAAACACGTTTGCAAGCAGACTTAGTAGATGGGAGATTGCTCCACTAACCTCAACCCCTTGCTCTCGTATTTATGAGTGTAGGACAGCATCACAGATCTCACATCTTTCTTCAGCACGACCCTGCCTGCAGACAGGAACTCTAGCGTCCGTCTGAACGGAAATTTACCCTTCGGCATATCGAATAAAACAGTTATTTCCTCAATTTAAGTTGGGAGTCCTTACACGAAGTCCGCCATGTTGGGATATGAGACCGTGGTTTTCGGTCAGCGGTTTTACACACAGGTAGACCGCCGCATGCAATCTCTTTCGCATGCAGCAGCCGCGCTCTTTTGCTTGTTTGTTCCTTTTTTTTATCGTTGGAAAATCGCTCCAAGCTTACAAGTGAGGACCCATCCTCTTAAATGATTTTTTTACTAACTAAGCGGTGATACTAAGCCATTATATGGTTCATCAGAGATTTAGTTTCGCTTCTTCTGACAATTTTTTTTAACCTAAAGCGTTTGAAAGGGACACGTAAGGGTTTGTGGTGACGCGGTTTTTTTCTTCAATTTTATTTTGAACGAGCGGTTTCGCGGTAATAGTGAGCTACCTGCTTTTTGGTATTTTGTGAAAATTTATTCCGCTTTAGGCAAAAGTCGATATCTTTACTGCGGTAGTGAAGAGAATGTACAACGCCGTGCTGAAATACAAAAGAAAGTTCAGTTTGTCTAAGAGCACATAACACCAGCCACATCACAACCCTGCACGCAGAGACAGGCCTGATAGGGGAAAGAAAGAAAGAAAGAAAGAAAGAAAGAAAGAAAGAAAGAAAGAAAGAAAGAAAGGAGGGAGGGAGGGAGGGAGGGAGGGAGGGAGGGAGGGAGGGAGGGAGGGAGGGAGGGAGGGAGGGAGGGAGGGAGGGAGGGAGGGAGGGAGGGAGGGAGGGAGGGAGGGAGGGAGGGAGGGAGGGAGGGAGGGAGGGAGGGAGGGAGGGAGGGAGGGAGGGAGGGAGGGAGGGAGGGAGGGAGGGAGGGAGGGAGGGAGGGAGGGAGGAAGAAAGAAAAAAAGAAAGAACAGACATACAAATTACCATTCCCAGAAATAAGAGACAACATGGCCGCCACGCATGCGTAATAGTGCACATACAATGTCAAAATGGCTGCCATTTATTATAAGGAAATGTGGGAAGACATCACAATTTATCAAATTTTCTCGTTTCAGAGATTTTGTGCTCACGATGCAGGACTCGGAAAAAAAACCTTGCCATTCGAGTGATACACTTTCCGTTCAAACGATGCCAGAGAAAGCCCTATAATTGTTCCTTGGACATTGCACTTTACTTTTGTCCGCTTGAGAGCATACAATCCTCCTACATTCTCTGTAATTTCATTGAAATCGGGCATAAAAGTAGTCGTTTAAAAGGTAGAACTGTTCGCCGCATTACAGGTGCAGGACTCGAAATTGGTAAATCGACTATCCTTCCATCAAATTGGCCAATAAAATAGGCAGTAGCGCCTTCCAATCTTGTTCCCGAAGAAATAACATTTGATGTAGTTATGCCTAGTTCAGGAACCATTATTGTTGTCTTTAAGACACAGACTGAAGCAAGGAAAACGGTGCGCTCCGCAAGAACAATTTCTCTCCGTTCGTCCGTTCTCCATTTTGTTTTTAAACGGCCCCACGGCGTTCTGGGATAGACACAGGGGAACCATAAAGCCTTTCTAAAATACATTTTTTTTTTAAAATTTGCGCATATAATGTTTTCCAACCTCAGCAAGACTGCCGCACTTCCATTATCATTGGACGTATCAAATCAGATGCCCCTTGCACGTTTAAATACCGCTAATACTACTTTTATTTGGAATTTTAGTCAACCTGATTAAAAACTTCTAGTGTAACAACAAAAGGGAAGCCCCTGTGCTGGCCGGAATATCGTTTTTATTTGTGATAACGCTGTTATTCCTCGCGGGCCTAGCAAAATGTGAGCCCAGAGAAACCTCTGGCTAATGTCCCTTATTTCTGGAAATGGTCACATGAGAAACATTCTATAAGTGGAAGCTATCAAATTATAAAGAAGGTAAGATTTTGATCTCGTTGTTTGCGTCCTAACCATTCTAGCAGCTCTGTCATGACACTAATCTACTTGCTCTAAAAGGTCATGACACTCCTGTAGTCCCCATTACTTGATTCGATGGGTAACGTGACTTGTTAATGACATTTGCTTCCGGTCTGGCTATAATTTGTCACCTTAAAAATATTCTAAAAACGCGCTTGCTGCAGACGTTACGAAACTGAAAGGGTTCTCGCTGAATCACAATAGGCAGCGCAATATAAACGCGCACGCGGAACTGAATATTTCTATAAAGATCTAAAACAACAGCCAGAGCTTAAGCAGGATTATGGAGGAATCTTTCGCGTTCTCTAACTATTCGTCAAATGGAAAATCGCCCGGTGAAGGCTGCGTGTTGCCTCAAGCACATGCTATCGCTATGTTTGTGATAAACATCCTGTTCAGTGCTTTAGGGACGGTCGGCAACTTGTTGGTATGTGGAGCAGTTCTTAGTACACCTACACTACGCCGTATTTCAAATTATCTTATTTGCAGTTTGGCCGTGGCTGATTTGTTCATCACCATGAGTGGACAGCCCCTTCTGGCCGTCATGTTATGGGGTAGACTCCATGCTGTTTGTTATGATAAAGTAGAGTTGGCGTTCCGTGCTATTGGCAATGTGTCATGTGCTGCCTCATTGCTTTCACTTTGTTTCATCAGTATTGATCGGTGCGTTGCCATCTCTAAACCATTTCGTTATAATACTATTATGACGTATTGGAAGCTCGGCCTGATGTTGTTATTTGCCTGGGGTTTCCCTTCAGCTTACACATACGTGCGCCTTCAAGTCAGCAAAAAGATTACGTCATACATTACAGTGGGCATGTTTGGCGCGGGTTATGCCGTGTTAGCCGGCTGTTATATCGTAATTTTTATCAAAACTCTAAAACAAGCCAAAGAACGAAAGCGACTCTTGGGGTATCAGAGACAAAAGCAGTCTATTGTGTCACAGAGAACCGAGCGGAGACTGGCCACAACTATCTTGCTTATCATTGCGGTTTTCACCGTAGCCTGGGCACCACTGTTCTACCTACGAGTCAAGCAACCCAAGAAGAATTATGGGATAGCTTACGACTGGGCCCGCACCATCGCCCTGAGCTCGTCAGCGGTGAATCCGGCACTATATTGTCTGCGAAATGAAGAATATCGTAAGGCTTTCAAGCGAATACTTTTACTGCTGTTCTGCTGCAAAGGGAAAAAGGGTCAGGTGGAAATCACTCGCAAGCGAGCCCCTACACAACGCACAGCATCCACAAGCCTTCCACAGTAAAAAAGAACTTATGATGGCGAGAGTCGCGCGAACCAGCGTATACAATATCTATCGACGTAACCAAGTAGAACGAGACACTGTCAAGAGGAGGGTGGGTCAATCTAGCAGTCGCGTACACAGGGGGGTGCAGGGTGCGCGCACCCCCCCTCCCCTTGGCGGCCAAAAGTGGGTCATTTCTTATTAAGGAATCTTCAAATACTATGCTTTTTCCATATGATACCTATGACTGCGTACCTCCCCTCAGCCAATCCTGGGTACGCGCCTGATCTAGCGCACAACACCCACAAGCGTACTCCCTTTGAAATAAAACACTGTCTAGGATAGAGTGAAGCCGTACGCCAACACAGCGCACGAATTTCTCAAGCAAGCATAAGCACTGTCTGTGAGGTGCTATTTTGGCGCCGATACATCAATTTGATAAACAGTGCTCGACCAAGTAAAATAAAATGATGTCAAAGGGTAAGGCGAGGCCATGTTTGAAAAGATGCGATCGACGTCCACAGCCAACCCCAATGAGATGCGGAAAAATTCTGACATAGGTATGGTGATGCTATTTTTGAGAATAAGCACACTAAGACGTCATTAGCCTACCCCCAATGAAAGAGGAAAATACTGTCATGGGTAGGGTGAGGTTATGCGTGAGAAACAGCGCGCGAAGACGTCATTAGCCTACCCCGAATGAAAGAGGAAAATACTGTCATGGGTAGGGTGAGGCTATACGTGACAAGCTCGGCATATTTGATTCCCCTACCCCTCACTGGATGGGAAATTGCTGGGTTGATCTCATCGCACAAAGCGCGGCATTCTCTGGTTAGAAACTTGGATCAGACGAGGACCGGACGACGCGACTACAGGTAGAGACTAAGACTTTATTAAAACAATTTATGATTGCTACATTGTCTTATAAAATGATTAATTGAATGTTATTCTAAAATAGTGGCAATAGTCAATTAAAAGCGATTACGTGGCATGATTGTACATAAGACAAGATTCTCTCAAGCATTCTATTTTTTATTTTAAATGCCGGTGCCTGATGAATTGCATAATGTAGAAGCAAAACCACGAAGATTTAACGTGCACCGTCAAGAATGCTTATTTACATAGACTTAAAACGTTAAAAAAAAACGAGTTAAAATTGGCAGAAGTTACTGCTATAAAACTCATCTACAATTCTAGTTTCTGAGAGATATATACTTCAATCCTTAAAACTCAAATGTCTGACTTAAAATGGCTTAAAAACGTCATTAAAACCCTCCGAGTGTTACGTTTAGTATTTATTCTTTCTGTGGATAATGCATAGAAAACTGAGCTTAAAAACTGGCCCAAAGAGCGACATGTTACGATTATTTGGGCATAATTGAGTTCAAAAGATTTGTAGATGAACATCATCAACACGTCTGACAGTGTTATGACTTGAGTGCATAAAGCAGTACTCATAAAGCAGAATGACGAGAAACTGAAGAGAAAGCCAGGAGATAATGGAGGCCAAGACCTGTTCCCCGAGAATATTGGTATCGATCTGATATTATCAGACTGTAGAATGAGAACTTGTGACTCGAGTATTCATGGATGTGCTAGTAGTAGGACAGCGGTCTCCCGCGCGAGAACTCATCGCCGGATGACGACTTGCGGTAAGCAGAGCGGGAAAGCGATCTCGGTGGTTCGCCATTCGGAAGTCCATCTGCAACGGCACATCAAAACATATAAATATGCTTACTTTACGGACAATGTGGCGATGGATAGTGTGTGTGTCGGGGGCGGAGGGGGAGAAGCGAGGAGATGGGGAGAGGTTATACGAATGGGTGTGTGATGGGTGTGGGAGGGGGAGGTGCGAGAAAGGGTGAGATGGGGTGAGGGGGAGGTGATGGGTGTGTGAAAATGAGAACAAACCTATGGTTGGAGGATGGCTACTGCGCCTCAGGACAAGCCTGACTTTGCTTCCTCCACGGATCATGCTGATGGCGTCCGTGTGCAGCATGTGCTGTGTGCTACGTCCATTGATCTCGAGAACTTCGTCTCCCACCTATAAAAAGGGTGAATTAAAAAAAAACATTAAGGGGAGATAAATCGGCCTGAACTGATATTCAATCCAGCTAACAATTAAAACCGCTCCATTTTATTACATTTTATTACATTTTTGTCACGCAAGTCGAATCCAGTGTCACGCAAGTGCCAGCGAGCTATCAATCACAAACCTTGATCCGCCCATCCAGATCCGCTACTCCTCCCTCTGCGATCTTCAGAACATAGATGGGCATATCCATCTCCTGGCCCCCCCGGATACTAAATCCGTAACCTTGGTTCTTCCTGATCAGCTCAATCTCCAAGACCTGGGTAACCTCTCCGGTCCGGGGGTCCCTCATCAGTTCGCTCTCGCTCTTTGGGCGTGGCTTGAACACACGCTGCCCTGGTGGTGGTTGTGATTCACCGCCTGACATGCGTCGGTACCTGTCTTCTGGGAGAGCGGTACGCGCCGGGAGGGTCTGATACTTCGTGTTCTGCTCAAACTGCCCTCTTGCCTGAAGGACTTTGTTCTTGGAAGGTTTGGGGAGGACGGGAGGGGGTACTTTGCGTTCTGGTTGAGTTCTCTGTCGAGCGAGCTCCTCCTGACGCCTGGCTTCTTCTTGTAGACGGAGCTTCAGCTCCTCTTGTTTACGCCTCTCTTCCTCTTCTCTGATCCTGTCCTCTTCCCGTCTTCGCATCTCCTCCCGGCGCCGAATCGCTTCATCCTCATCACGACGTCTTTCTTCTTCGTCAAACCTTCTTCGCTCTTCCTCCCTCCATCTGCTGTCATCATAGGGACTCCTCCTTCCTCTGTCATCAGGGTAACGACCCATGGATCGGCGTCGCCTCTCCTCCTCCCACCGCCTTTCTTCCTCCCGTTCCCTCTCCCATCGTTCGTCCTCCAGCCTCCTTTCTTCCTCCCTCCTCCTAGCTTCTTCCCGAAGTCTATCCTCTTCCTCCCGTCTACGCCTTTCCTCTTCCTCCCTTCTGCGTTGCTCTTCCTCTTCTTTTCTTCGCCTTTCTTCTTCAACTCTGCGCTGCTCCGCCAGCCTTCTCTCTTCCTCCCGCTTGCGTTCCTCCTCAAGACGACGCACCTCTTCTCTTTTTCTCTCCTCTTCGCGTCGTCTCTCCTGGTATCACAAAAGAAGAACGTTATTTCAGTGCTCAAATTGCAAGTAACGGAGATATACAAATAGCTCCAAAGAAGATTAAACTACCTCCTCAAGTCGCCTCTCTTCTTCCTCTCTACGAAGCCGCTCCTCGTCGTCCCTCCTCTTTTGCTCGGCAATTCTCTCCTCTTCTCTCCTCCTGTCCGCTTCACGGCGCTCTCGTTCCTCCTCCTCTCGCATGATCTCCTCGCGGCTGCGAGACTCGCCCCTCTCGCGTCTTCCACGCACGCGCCCGATCGTGTCCTCCTCGTCGCGTCGCCTATAGCCACCGTCCGACACGTAACCGCCTTCCATTCGGCTGCGCCCGCCGACGTCTGGTACACTCTGTTTTTATGAAAATACGGATTAGCAAACGTAACAATCGTGCATCTGGAAAAATTAGAGGTAGACTTTAATAAATTGATCTCGTTTTGCATCACAAACTTACTCTGAATGATAGAGGCTTGGACTCCTCGTTATCTAAAAAAAAAAATAGCCAAAGTTAGATAACATATTTATCCCAGAGACAAGAAAAAGAAAAAAAGGTCTTTAACTCAAGCTACCAATATAATTATATTGGTCCATTGTTTGCACAGTTCTTTGCTTGAAGGACGGGCTTTTGCATAGAGGTTTTAGTGAGATAAAAAAAGAATTCCGGCTCAAGCAAGCGACTGTATAATAGCCGCTGAGACGAGACGTTGCACTAGTTGTTAAAGAATGTAGATCAACCGCTTCTTTGTTAATGTTTACAATTGAAAATACAGCGGTTCATTTGCAAGAAAACCTCAAAATAACCATCCACGATTAAAGTCTAATACTTCATTAATGATATAAGATTGAAAGTTTCTCAATTACTGGCTTGAATTAGCCGATGGAAATGGATTCTTCGAGTCACTCGGTTTGTGCGGGGGCATAAAATGGCGACGTGATTGGCCTTGTTTGAGTCCGTCTTACCGAGCGGTTTCTGTGCGATCCTGAGTGTTACGCTGAGTCCCGACTGCTTGATCGTGTTGACGATGTCACTATGGTGCATCCCCACGATACTGGTCCCATTCACGGCGACAAGCTTGTCGCCCACGTACAGCTCACGGCAGCGGTCAGCGGGGCTGCCCTGGATGATGCGACCTGGTAATTAGTTGAGCCCAGGTTAGAAATGGGACGAGATAAAGTAACAGACGACGACATACAACGACAACGACAACGACAACAAATGGATTAAATAAGCAAATACAAAGCTGGCAAGTGAAAATAATGCGCCCTGTTTCGTGAATTTTTCTTACATAGAAGACAACGTTTGCCCTATTGGTGGTTAGACCAATCGAAGATCTTATCGAAACGCTAGTTACAAAACATCTTGACATGTTATTAAAAAGCGCTTTTGGTCTCGGTTCTTTTTTGTTATTTTAGTGCCGACGGTTGTGCATTCTAAGGGTAGTGGGAGAGTGGGACCGAGCCTGTGCCTGATGACGTCATACCTATAGTTGAACCGCTCTTGTGTACGGAGGAAAGTATGACGAATCCGAATCCCTCGTGAGCGCCCCTGTTCAGTGTGATGTCGCGGTAATCCATTGGGATATCCGGCTGGAGCTTATCCGACTCACTACGCCGACGGTCCCGAGTACTGCCAGCGCGCTCGGACGGCGACCGGAAGCCATTCGGCTCGTATTCGTCACGCCGAGCGAGCTCGGTCAAGTTGCCAGCCGAACGGGATGTTAGGCGCACAGAGTTGGATTGTGAAGTGCGGCGCACGCCCGATGGGGTGGACCCTAGGAGACAAAGAAAGCAAGTGGTTAGTTACCATAACAACTGAGACTCTGTCCATAAGGTGGCTTATTTGGGGGGGGGGGGGGGGGGGAGTTGGTAGACCCCCGATCTGTGTTGCATGGGCCTTGAAAAACTGTAATTCAGGCTCATATTCCGGTTACCACCTACATGGCTGATTAGCTTGCCATCCAGTTCCCCTGTTATTTAGCTGTTATAGCCAAATGACATGTTCAAATACTTACTTCCTGGCATGGTCTGGCGTCTCCTGACACCCAAAGTCACTTGACCATTCTGAGCAGCACTCTTCATAAGTGAGATGACATCCCTATGGTAACCGTCAATCACACTAACGCCATCCACATACAGGATCTCATCCCCGCGCCTCAGTCGGCCGTCGGCAGCAGCCGGGGTGCCATCGACGATGGTACCAATCGCTACCTGGGTGTTGTCCTCCTTGCCGCCGACAATGCGGAAGCCAAAGCCACTCTCTCCGCGATGAAGGGTGATGTAGTAATCCACACTATCATCGTGTCCACGGTTCAGGCTGTCCTGAGATCTGTGAACAATAGTTTGACATTACTCAGCGATTTCAAAGTTGGTTGATGGAAGTGAATCGATCAAACAGGAATTAAATGTTTTTGGACTACAACTATCTTTACTACTGTAGAGTTATGTGTTGTGTTGGATATAAAATATTTGAGATGGTTAACTAAGCATTACATCTAGGTGTTTCTAATAGTAAGGTTATGGTTCCTTTATCAAGGGTTACTTCATGTATTTGATGGTAAAAGAGTAATTTTTGCACATGTTGAGTCACATCAAGGTATGGTAAGGCAGACTCTTGTTGTGATAGTTCCTCACCTCTTTGCAGACTGCACCGCCTTCCTGATGGGAGGATAGGACTGTGTCAGGGCGTCACCGCCCTTGTCAAAGTAGGCTTGGTTACCCCCACGCCCAGAGCCAATCTCCTGGTTACGTGTGGCTTCACCGGATGTTGCTAGGTTACCTGCACTGCCCATTCGCTGTGAGGGGGGTGGGCCCATGGGGAGCACTTGGACTGCACCCATGGGTGGGGTGGACTTGGGGCGTGGTTTATGCCAGGAGTCTTCCACATTCTGAGAATTAGAGGGCAGTACTGTCAAGAAAAGATTGTGACACAAACTACTATGTCACTTCTTATTTCATTATTATGGTTAATCAAGTGAAGTGAGTTCCTAGTCCAAGCCAAATCTCCTTGATGTTGATGGTTGGAGATGAAAGGGCAGACCAAGAAAAACTTGGTCCAAGATCATCATAGCTGAGTTAAAGGTCAATCTCCTGGACTGATGGTGGATTGGGGTATATGGAAAAAAGTTTGAATAATACCATGCAATGTCACACCCACTTGGAAGTGGACAAAACAACGGAAATGTATAGTGAATGTGGTGCGAGAGTTCTCATACTGTAGAATAAATTGCAAGAAGATTGCCACGGTGGAAACTTTTTGGCCTTTATCATAATCAATAAGGAAGCATAATGTCACCTGGTCTCTTCTTCCAGGAAGAGGACTATTCTTCATTGGTGTGGGCACTCCTTCAATAAAAACAAAAACTGTAAGCATATTTCTGATTGATGCTGTAACAAAAGGTATATGATGTTAGATATCTTGATGTTAGTATGAGATCCCTGGGCTGGGGTCATAGAAAGTAGGTTAAAGCTAACCCATGGATAAGTGCCCTTTTTATTCAAACAAATGCCAAGTAGCACTAACCTGCTTTTATTATTTTCATTCAATGTTGCAAGACCAATTATATGCAGAAATCACAAAATAATTATCTAAACAAAGCTTTATACTTTACTTTAAATCATAAGAAAACTTAAAAATGGCTTCCCCATGCTTCTCAAAGAAACAGGCACTTTCCCATGCTTGGAATTTTGCTCGTGGAATGAAACAACAGCCAACCAAGCCTTTTTAGCCTTTCAATGATAAAGATGTAATGCAGCTATTTGGATGTGCTTTCTAAGCCCATAATTTCCTCATCTTTAGTCTATGCTAGCAACACTGTTTTTCCGTATTTGAGTGCACACAATTGCACCTACCTCCTCTCTGAATGAGGATGACCGCCTCTCGTCCCTTTGGGCAATTCTTCAGCATATCCACTGTCTCAGTATGGGAGTAATTGCGGAGGTTGTACCCATTTAACTCCATCAACAAATCCCCCTCCATCAGATTCTCACAACGCTGGGCATCCAGGATCTGCTTGATCTTTTGCCCATAGGGACTGTCTGCAATAGTGAAGCCGAAACCCATTGGACCCTTCACAATCCGGACATTGTGCATCTCAGGAGTGGACCTTTGTAGGGTGGAGGTGGAGTGACGAGGAAAGGAGGCCGTGTTGTACCCTCTGTTGCCTGCCGGTGAATCTTGTTGGCAAGTGAAAACATATGAACAAATATGAGCAAATTAACATATCTCCAAAGACCATTTTGAGAACATCCGGAAGTGCCCACCATAACACAACTATACCTGTATTGCTGCTTGAAATACTCTGATCAGAATGGGCATTTGGCAGGCCATACTTGTTTGCAGGCTGAAGCAGACCACTCTGGTTATCCCCCTGGGGAGACCGCACCACTGTGTAGGACCCTATAGTCTCGACATTGGGGTCATCTGGGTCAAATGGAAGAGGGTACCCCCGAATCATATCCAGCTCTATCGGCTCGTTAGTTGGCATGGACTGGAACATGCTCACAACTTCTTGGTGTGTCTTGTTCACAACTGATCGGCCGTTGACTTTAATAAGGGCATCCCCAGTCCGGAGTTTGCCATCTTTGGCAGCAGCACCATCGGGAACAATGCTCTTGATCTGGAGCAGTTCACCAGACTGATCACCACCAATGATGGTGAAGCCAAAGCCGCGAAACCCCTTCATCAGTTCTGTCCTGATTAGTTCGCCCTCTAGTCGGCGACCTTCTATGTAGAATGTCTCTGTGTTTGGATTTCTGACAGAGTAGGCAGGTGGTTGATGATCAAGGTCAACTTGTGGCCACCTGAGGAAACAGATCCTATAAGTTTCTTGTAAAGGCATGTTAAAGGGGCACTCTCATGCTTGTTTTGAGAAAAATCAATAAAATATGAAAAAGTGTGTCACATAGTAATGTAAAACCTTCCTGATTATTTGCCTGGGTGTGATAAATAGAAAAGAACCCATTCTCCATAAAAGGGATTTTAAGCAAAGGATCTAGCTTGTTTATTCATACATTTCTAGGTCTGAGTAAAGGAACAGCCTCTTCCAAAACCTGAAACCATATCCATATGCTCAATGTGAGGCATTGGACCCAACATGTTGCCCTTGTTTTAGCTTGATGCATCCACTTCAGTAGCAATCACTGAAGTGGATGCATAATTAATTCACCTCCATCTATTTTTGTTGCATATAAATGTTACCTGTTCATAGCCTCAGCTTCCTGGGCTTTAGACATGGCTGTGGTGGTATGAAAATCAGGGGGGGCACGGTGAGGGGGAGGTCTCATGTATGATGTGTCATTGTCATAAGAATCCAGCCCGTCCTGGCTATGCCGAACAGCTAAGACAGGATTTTCAAACTGTGTTTTCTTGTTGATATGACTGAAACAGATTCACAATGTTACTAAAATTACACAAGCTGGCAGATTCCATTTATTGTTATCGTTATTGTTAGTTTATGGTTCAATTTAATTAGCTTATCTTACTTACTCAATATAATAAGTTCCATACTTAGGGTCATCCACTTTTTCCCAGCCATAAGGAAGTTCTAAAATGAAAACAGGTCCAAACAATCAATTTAATGAAATAAATTGAATACTTTATTACTATTATTAACTCTCCTCCGTTAAAGTCGCATTGTCACCAGTTAACTTTTGGTCGATTACGTAACAATTTCCCATGATTTTTAACGGAAAAGGCGGGAAATATTTCAAAATATTTAAAGCAGTGTGTCTATTGGATTTTTCTTTCAGATTGTGATTGATAATTTAGAACGGATGGCCTGTTATATATCTTGGATTATAATAGAGTTTAGTCATTCAGTATGATTGGCACTCTATCAAAAATTTGATGAGAAAAATATATTTTGTGAGACAATTTAAAAGAAAAAATTAGTAGAAAAGGGGCATGTTCCCTTACCATCATCGTCACAGTCTTCAGGTCTTCTGCTTTTCTTGGATGCAAGTCTAGGGTCCACCCATTGCGTGGTCCCAGTCTTATGGCTATAAACACAAAGTGAGTGAATACTCAGACTAATTTGGTCAAGCTGTCAAAACTGCGTTGATAGCATTAAACATGTCATAAGGTTGACTGTATAAAGCACCTACTTTTCATTTTGACTGTATGAAAAGGTATATTTCTCTTGCCACTTTGGTGAAACGGGGGTTGGCTTAGTGGGTATATGGGAGCTATTTGAAAATGTTGGCTTAAGGGGGCTTATATGCACAGCTGTCAACCCAACTTGGACAGAAATTGAAATTGGTGAAATAAAGTAAATATATGAAAAAACCTAAGAGAGCCAATGCAGGTGAATACAGAGAATGTATTAACATTCTCACAAAAAAATTAGGCTTGTAATGAGGTCCAAAATCTGGTGACACCCACCTAATGCAGGTGAGTTGACAGCTATGTAAATGTTGATACTTAGTAGAGTGTACTTACTCAATAAAATATTTCTCATTTGTCTCAGTGTAGGCTACTTCCCAGTTGTCTGGGAGTGGTCCCAGCATGTCGCCTGACGGCATGTCACCATTCAGAGGGCCCTTCTTCCATTTCGTAGCAGATGAAGGTCTTCCCTGCCTCTTGGAGGCGGGTGCACTTAGGGTACCAGCCGGTTGTATTGGTGGTTTGGGGGTGCCATAGTGGTTGCCTTCAAAGACTCCACTCTCCAATAAAGCACCACTCTTTTCCATGTCCATGAATTGTTGCATGTTTAAAAAGACGTAATCAACTCCTGGGATTTCCCCATTTCGAGGGCTGCGTGTAGTACCTACATACAAATGGACCGCTTATTAACATGTGTTTAACAAGATTAAAAATAATATGCAAAAATGTACGTAGCAAGGAAATAATTAGGGGAAATGTTAAGAATGTTTCAATCACGATGCACTTCATAAGCTTGAGTTTGAAGCTATTCATGTCAATGGTGTAATAAAAATCTAGATCAAAGTGCAATATAAGCCCATTGTTGATTAATGCAAGTGGGATAATTTACATGTTGATCATATTATAAAAAAATATTTTATCATGATTTTAATAAAATGTTGTGTATTAAAACATTTTCAAGCAATCTGCTTTTCTCTTGACACTCTAGATTCTCAAACAAAACACAAATGTCATTTCTCAACAGCCAATAAATACCAGCTATACTGATTAACTATCAAGACAATGTTTAGGTTCTTATATAAACCACTCTTTATGGGGTGCTACAAAGAAGAACTCATCTTATGGACCTCAAACCAAAACATTTCTGTCTTTGTTGATATTCAAGTAGGGTTTGTTAAAGACAAAGACATTTGCGGTCATCTAAGAACGATGATAATGCTTTGTTGATACCAGAATACCCAGCTGAATACTATAAGAATACCAGATGATGAACTAAACATAACATATGAAATGCAAAATTGGAGACATCCTTTATGTTTACCTGAGGCAAACTGGGTATATTTCAAGGTTAAAAAAATATAATATCAGTGATCTTTCAATAATTTTGTTTTCTTGCTTTTATTTTGAATTTTGTACAAAATAAAAATATTAGAAGGGGCCAAAATCGATTTGGTATTTCTGTAACATCTCTGAATCATTTATTTTTTTTTAGAAAAAACATCATCTAAAGCAATTTTTTGTGTATCTAAACACCGAATTCACTACTTGAAATTGACTTATTTTTGAGAAGGAAAAACGGCTTCTAGATAGAAAAAAATATGTAACTTTCGAGTCTGTGCTTTTCTTATAAACCAATGGGGATGATGTGAGAAATGATAAAAAGTCATTTAGGTATCTTTTGATAAATATTTATCAATTGGGTATTTCAAATGGTAAAAGATTAATTAATAAAAATCATGTATAATTTAAGCACATTCTGATTGACTGCTAAATTTTTGGCTTTCTTTACGAATATGTCTTAAAAATGGGAAGATTTTTCCACTTGAGCCCTCCTAAGATGAAACGTTTAACCTCTTGGCAAAAATGTCTTTCATCTGGGGTAACATAAACTATTCTCGATTTGTTTGCTGCATGACTGCTTAACAACCTGTTGAGGCATCCGTATAAAAGACAAAAAAACAGCGGAGGACTAAATCTTTACAAAGCTTATCAAACAATGCACACTTCCTTTCTGCAGCCTATATCAAGTTTTATCAGAACAGGAATTTTTCATGAATGCGAAAAATTTGATAGTAATTCATATAGGTAATTTTCTAACGGCAGAATACATAACCACAAGTTTGGTTAAACACTGAGTAGATGGAGAGATTTTAGTGGTAACTTTTGGACTGAGTTTAATGTCGAAATAGACCGTGGGAAAAGCAGTACGATTGAGGTAATGGCAACTCAAGCAAAACATGCAAAAACAGGGAAACGGCAAACCAAAATTATTGGTCACGAAACTGCAATTATACAGACCACAGCACACAACACTACCAATTGGCCGCCCAACCAAAAAAAAAAATATATAACTTCGAATTTATCTTAAAGAGCTTGTCAACTTAACGGGTGACACAAGCTAATTTTGAGAACAAATATTACTTAAAAAAGCACAACTTTTATGGGGTTTAATTATTGACTTGTGAATGATCGGATATTGGCGATTTCGCAAGTCAGATACTATCTAATAAGAATTTAGAAAAAGCTAAAACTGCATTGTTTAAGTATTTAAAGTCTTCATGATACTGGCGATAAACATGTCATCTTGTATATTTCGCTGAGAAATCATTACAAGGAAAGCCTAGGTTTCGGATTCTGTCAGTGTGTGGTGGGGGTTATAAATTCGATACGGAGCAAATGTTAAATTTATTATATGGTGTTTTAAAGAGTATACGTTATAGTTAACCGATTCGATTAATACTTACATGGCACAGTTCGTCTGTAGAGATTCTCTCTTATTGTAAGCTGTAACGCGCTATCCACTGAATCCGAATCGAAGCGACCAGCCAAGAACTGACGAAGGTCTTTAGTTATTCCAAGACCTAAAAATAAACGCAAAAGTTTGCGAGTTTTGCAAAGAAACCTTTGCAGAAGTTTTACAAGCCTCAAGTATCGAAAAGAGTAGGTTAACTACAGCCAATAGATAGTAACTACGGTAGGAATTGTTAAGGAAAAGTAAAAAAAACTGGAGGACTCACAAGAAAGTAAATACTCTGGTTAAATAAGAAAAACCGAAGCTTTGATCACTCAAGTGTGGAACTACAAGCTCCCAAGCACACACCCACAGCACAAATGCTTGGTTTTGAAGTTATACGGCAATAGAAAAGTCCCCTTGATGTGGCAATTGCAGTTATAAGGGCACTAGAGTTGTAGCTACCGAGCGAGGAGCTCAAGACCTGCACAAGAACTAAATAATTACCAGGTTTGACCGTTCGCAGGGATACGGCGTTGCGTCCATCCTTGCTTATAAGTTCGAGCACATCGGGTCTTGTATATCCAGCGACGGGCTTGTTATTAATCTCCAGTATCACATCACCGCAAAGTAACTTCCCCTTCTTATAAACCACTTTGTCTTCTTTCAAGTCTCCGATATTGATGAATTCACCGAATTCGGCGCCTCCAACAATCTTCAAGTTAAAACTTCCCTCTTTGCTTTTGCATACGATGCTCTCGCGAACGTGATGCGACCAATGTTTGCCTTTTCGCGACAGAGAACTCTTGGATGATCGGTGCGACATTGTGTAAGATTTAGATGGGCATGAGTTCTATGAATGAGGTTTACAGTCAAGCATTTGCTGGCGAGCTTGTTATAACCCCCGCTTACTCCACGTAATTTCAAACTTACGCTTGGAATGCCAAGACCCGATTAAACATTCGAACGCCATCCAGATCAAACAAATGCGACTGCGCATGCGCACTAGCCACCAGCCCCTAACGGTCACTCGAACAGAAACGAAAATTTAAAAAAAAAAAGATAGCAGGAGGAGTAATTATGTTTGGCAAAAACTCATATTTTGACTACACCATCACAGAAAGCGCGCGAATCGCATCGATTGTTGACCGACTGAGATAAAATTCGAGCTGTTTAGAAATTTGCTACCCGCGGTCTGTTGAGAATTTGTTGTCACGAGTGTCGAGGCCATTCACATGACTCATGTCTATTAAGATTGTTAAAAAGGTGATCGAAAATTATCGGAAGCGAAAGAGAGGACGGAATGTAACTTAACGTTATCTTATAAATAGCTTGGTTCGTTTTGTTAAATACATTTCTTTTCGCAGAGAAGGTTATGACGAGAAAAACAAACGGGTATAGACGACAGGTCTCGAACTAGCACAGTTCCATTGTAATTTGTATTATTACTAGAATGTGAGGAGTTTTTTTATTATCTTTTTTTTCATTTATTCTCTGTTTTTTATAAGGGCCGGGCCATTCGTCGAGACATTTTTAAACTTTATCAAGAGATGAAGATTTTTGATAAAGGCCTAATAAATACAGTATAATTAAGAAAACGATTAGTTACACTTTTTTTATTGTGTACTCGAAGTATTCGAATCAAGAATTCGTGAATCAAGTATAGATATTAATCAAATACAGGCCAAATCTAAAAAATAAATAAAAATGAGCGAGTCTATTATTCATGTGATATGGTCCAGGATTTCATTTGATAAAGCATTAGATCACCATATTGCTGGCTGCCTTAGCTATCGAGGTGGCATTGAGCAGACGCTCCATGATTCCACTGGATTGACGGCCACGAAATGACGGAATTGGAACGACTCCATCTTCAGGTGCAGTCCGTCGAGCTTGGACGAGTCCCTGTCCACACTGTTAATAATCTCATCCTCTTTTTCCTCCAGTAACCTTCACGAAATGAGAAGATGACGTAAGAGGCACTGTCCGAGAACGAGGAAATATATCACATAAAAAAGCCATAAACGGAAATAACGATTAGGGGATGTGAGCACACAGCTTGATTATCACAATTATTATTCAACCTGCTCAGGAAATCGGACACAACAGGGAACTTGCGCTAAGAGATCACGTAACTGCATCCAGAAAAAAATATATATCTAAATAAAAATAAGCTCTTCCTGAAAAAAAACATTCTGGCTTGATTTGTAAGGGCTGAATAAGTTGCTTTATTTGCTGTTATTTTGCTGCTCAAAGCCTGAGCCCGCACACCAAATAGTCACGTGATCTCTTAGCACAAGTCCCCTATTGAAGTCAAGACAAATATTCAGACATTTCTAGGGCCAAGGAGGAACGTTTCTTAGCTTTGCGTTGTTGTTTATTTAGTGCGTATGGGAATATATATGTCTTGTTCTTGTCTGCTTTTTCGACGCCCGGTGTTTCCTGGCGTTTTCTCATTGGTTATTGGTCTAACTGGTTGACTATGTGACCCATTTCGCGAGATTTGGAGCGCCTGGTATCGTCCGTCTTCATCGTTACATCGTAAGTGCATGCGTACCGTAAGTTGTCGTCAAGTTTATCGCATCTCGACTCCATTATCAAAGAAACAGTTTCGTCCGAAAGCTCATCCGGGGTATTGACTTCTTCAATAGATACTCCGCTGTCCATCTCTGATACCAATGACTGCAGGCTCGCGCATAAGGTCACGGTGGTGCAGCCAGAGAGGGTTGCTGACGAACAGGAAGTGACGTCAGAGGTGTCGAGAAGAACGTTCAAGTGCCTGTTAAACGCATGCGCATTTGATAAGAAAGCCTATTCATATTCATGTGGTTATCTTTTACAGATTATATAGATGATGCTTTGCTTTAAGAAACCTTGAGAAAAGTTTTCAATTTCAGAACGAAATAAAAGCCGGTTCTCACTGCAAATATAGTTGTTTATGAGTGCCATCTTCTAAACAAAACGTTAGAATTATCGTTATCAAAAATTCGAGTGTACTAAGAGTTCCAGCATCTTTAGAATGATAATGATTCAAACTAACGCGATATCCTGTACTCTGAAAACAAAAATACCATTTTGTGCTGGATTATTTTTCGTTTGTCTCGGTAGCTATGGATGGTGGTCATGCTCACCTTTCCGCTCGCTCTAGTTCATCGTCTAGTGTACGTGAGTATTCTCGTGCAATTGCAATCTTCCTCTCCACTAATCTGCAAGAAATGACATGGAAATCACCAAAAGCGTATCAATCATTGGACCTCCAAGTAAAATATTGGTATGAGTTATGCGGTTTTTATTGTTTATATAGTTTACTCCGGTTGTCAAAGCAGTGTTTTTTTGTTGTTCTATGGATGTACTAGACTTGGGTTATAAAACGATGATATTGTTTACTGTGATTCTTCTTTAATCGAATACGCTCCGGATCTAGATCCATCGTGTATTCTACGTTTTACAAATTTTAGTCAAATCTGAAGGTTTTAAGCATTTTAAGGTAAGAAACGTGGAAAACTCAAGTGCAGAGAGGATGGGAACAGTGTATATTTATTTCCTTTTTTTCGCTCTCCATTTCGAAAACACTATGCAAGAGCATTGTTGACCTTTTTGTTGTTGCACGAGAAATTGATGTCCTTGCATCTGCAGTTTAAAATACAGTACCTAGAAAGGCGTGTAATGGAAGGCTGAGCAGACAACAAGACAAGCGGAGTGCACTCACCGCTTTTTCGCTTTTCTTCGTTGCTTTCCTTGTTCGATAGCACTGTGCAGGGCTCCCATAAGACCACAAACGTTCCGCTTGATCTCCAAACACCTCTCCCCAAACAGAACAAACCGCAACACGCTAAAAGGAGACCTCTTATCGGGGCATGGGGACTTCAGGCGGGAGTAGGCGAAGGACATTGCGAAGAAGGGGACCGTTGGCGCATTCGACTGACGCTAGACGCCTGCTTTTCTCAAGCGCGCAAACGAACAGTGCGTTCCATGTTGTGTAAATCACGAGCAAAATGCAGCGAATATATAGCCTTCTGATTTTTTTTTCGGTTTCGTTACCGAACGTTACGCATCTCTCACTAGACAATGAGAGAGTATGCTGCCTCTCTTTTAAAAGAGAAATCTGCTATATCACTTTTCATTTCACATATTTTGTAACGTGCGCGCACAAACCTGAGTATTGTCCTGGCGCGCTCACATGCAGAAGAACAGCGCGTGATCGAATGATGCGAGATCTGTGGTTAACGTGAAAACACCCTTACTAGTTTTGTAAGGATGGAATGTCACTACAGAGCGGTTTTAAGTAAAAATAGCTTAGAACTTATATAAGGCAAATAAAAAAACATGATTTATAATCCATTTCCCTTCACATGCGCTCCGAGAGCCAGGAACGGTTCACGGTTTTTTTGTACACCAGAAACAAAGCAGTCATACCTTTGTTAAGATTGATCTTTGTTATTTTCGATCTAGTTCAACAACAGCACAGGAAGTCAGTAAAGTATGTTTTATTTTCATTTTTACACAATCAGAAGGCATCATCCGATGATGCAACGATCCGGTAAAAATATTGTATTCATACACCGTAATAAAAGCTGCCCCCCCCCCCCCCTCAATACCTTAAAACCCTAATCTGTCCCCATCACCGCCTCCCTGTGACCTTATAAATAACCAAGAAATCACATTCACCAATGAGTGAAGAGTTTACTCGTGAGCCGGTACGGTCTGCAAGGCATGGGCCGAGTCTCGACTGACTGACACATCCTGCAAATATAGTAGAGATGAAATTGTCAACATGGTCAACCAATCAGAGTGGGCTTGTCAGAATTTGAACCAATTAGAGGGAACTTGTCAGCATGGTCAACCAATCAGAGTGAGCTTGTCAACCAATCCAGGCAACCAATCAACAAATATCAACATAAAGACCAATCAGAGTCAACATGCCAACAAGCTCACTCTACCCGGAAGCATAGCATGGTTGGACAGTAGTAGGCGGCTATTTCGTTACAATTAAAATATTGAAAACTCAATGGATTATGTAGGACATCTTAATGAAGAAAACAATTTTAACCAGCAGTTATTACCGCAATGTGAAAATGATGACGAAGATGTAGAAAATCAAGGTTCAAAAAAGACAGAGACAGTTTGCCTGATTAAATAAAATAAAATCTTACTTCTGGTTTCTGCCTGTGTGTATTGACTGCCGGGATATGTAAATCAAACTGCTCTATCTTACACCCTGAAAACAATAAATGAGTATAGAGGTCAAAATGAAAGCTTTAAATGATGACACATCCAAGAAGGGTAGGCTACGTGTAGCCGTTGACTAATGAATACCCTGGTATGTATTCAAAGGTTTGACTACTTTATTAAGACACTCAAAAACATACCGAAAGATCCAGCGTCTTTTGCGGGAGTGACATTTGGGAGCTTCAAGCATGACACAAAAGATGAAAATAGTCAAGAAAGGTAGCCTACATGTATCTGCTGACTCTTGAATAAGGTTTGACTGCTTTCTTAAGAGAATAGAGAGGATATATTACACGAGTCAGCGGCTAAGCATAGGCCGAGAGGGAGTAAGGGGAGCCTTATATCTCACCATATGCCTCTGTTGTAAGCTTCAGTACACTGTGCAATGGAACTTTGATATATGGAAGCTCTTCATAATTCTTGTCTAGAAAGTAGGCAAGTAGGCATCTGCCTACTGCCTGGTGGGGGAGACAATAATCATTAATCAACCTGTTGGGTAGTCAGCACATATAATAATCTTCATCTTTAGATGGTTACCTTATAACCTATCAACAAGTTTTATAACCAATGGCTCTCAACTCCCAACTTATAGAATCAGACTCCCAAGATTAGGCAAAGACACCGTTTTCTTTTCTCAAAGACACCATTAACAAAAGATTTGACTGTATTGAGAACAAGCTGCCCTTATCTAAACATGTCTAAACAGATTATTTACAATTAAACCCATCATAATGTGCTTAAATTGTGTTTTTGATTCAGTGCTGTGGCAGGCTTCAAAATACTGGGGGGGGGGGGGGGGTACACTACTGAAACATTAAGAAAATATTTGGGGGCACAGTCATTTCCTTGTAATTTTTTTAAAATATTGGGGTGGCATGTGCCCCCAGTGCACCACACTGTTACGCCCCTGTGATTAGATCAGTCGAAGTAAAACAAATTATACCAAGCTGGCCAAAATACAATGATAAATGCAGGGACAGATTTAGGGGTGGGACAGGCAGACCCCGATCCCCCTATTTTCAGGTTTGGCTTAAAAAATAACAAGAAATTCAAGGAAATCCATGGAGGAAAATTAATCTGGCCCACACTTTCTTGAAACCCATGCTTCATCCCCCTTTTTCAAACTCCTGGTTCTGCCCCTGGCTTGTATATATGGGCCTCAGCCCATCCTCTTTTAAATAAATTTTGTATAAGACAAACAAAGAAATTAAGTCACCGAGAAGACCCTTGCTCTCATATTTGTCTTAGAAGAAAAGGATGAAAATCATCATGAAGGCACAAACCTGGTGACATACTACAAGAACATTGTGCTGCCTCTCAAGTTCCTACAAAACAAAAGTGGCATCAAACTACGAGACAACAGTAAAACAACAAGAAAAACACATGCATAACGTGATGGCGGGGGAATAGGAATGATGCAAAAAACAACTATGTCGTACATACCATGATCACTGGTTCTAGCCTTGCAACTAGATCTTCATATGACTAAAACACAAACAGCTCTGTTAGAGGATATAATAACTAGAAACTGCAAATAGCAACAATTTTAGCTAGTGGTACTATATTTACCTCTCCTCTCCGATATCTGTAGTGAAATTTGTCCTCATCTCTTTTGGCAAAGTCTTCGGGAAAATTTTCCTGTATCTCTTCGTATGTCATTCCCTCACACACACCCTGACAATGTAATATAATACTAAACCTTTCATCACTTTGAATAATGGGTTACCAAAGTCACAAATCACATTAGTACAGTACTTACAGCATCAATCTCATTCAAAGCTGCCCATTTTTCAGTAGACACTCCTTTGATATGCTCTGTGGTTTGAATGGTGCGCTTGAATTCACTTGTCCAAACCTGGTGAGCAAAAGATTAGAATTATGATGAAGTAGATGAGTATTGGTAATTACAGAGCCTGTAAGACTCTTTGGGTGTTTTGACAGATGACCCCCAACTAACATAGAGAAGTAAGGGTTAGGTTAATTACCTAGCCACTCATTCACTTAAAACATGTCTCGAAGGCTAACTTTTCCTGGTGTAGGCCACACTCAACTCATTTTTCTCCCCTTAACAACCCCCTGGCCCCCAGGTGTCCCGCCCCACCCACTACTACCTCTTATTGCTACTCCTTTTACCTGGTTGCTATGGCACAAATACCTGCTGTTAAACAAAAGCCATGCTCATAGCCAGGACAAAGATTGTCATGGACAAAAATTTGGGGATATAGAGACTAGACCACCTTTTTGCTGTCATGGAAATTGTGTACACCTCCTTCGCCTTTCCAAAGACACACAACTGCAGTGACCATAGACTAACCCTATATGCCCTACCCTAAAATCTTGAAGCTTTTGTTCAGCCATAAACTCTGCCAGTTTCTCTCCATACTGCAATGAAAGAAGCATAGTAGTCCAGACCAAACTTGAAGTGGGTCAATGGGTTGACAAAAATGGTGAAAATAAGGGTTGAGCAGATCATGGCAGCTTAAGATGGAACTGTACTCACCAATCTGCCTCTGTGAGATAAATCTGAATCCCCACCTATCCTTCCCTTTAGATTATATTCACTTTCTCCATGCTGTTGCATCATAAAAATAGAATAAAAGATACCTGTTACAGTGGACCCAACAGTCAAACTGTGGGTACCAGAAAATGTGTGGAATGTTCATTGTTTTTTGAAGGATCACAAATGACAAATGAACAGGTGAAATTTGTTGGGATTTGTTCGTTGTTTGTTTGAAGATCTCACATGTGAGATCTAGCATAAATCAAGTTTTCTCTTTATATACACTTGCTGCATTCGGGTATGTGTTTATTTGTACACTACTTCCACGAAATATTCAAAGGAATCAGAGAATAAATGCCAGAATTTCTTTATGTAAATCAACAGAGATTGGCAGATCTGTGTTTGGACTAAAGGAGTGTCAGATATAATAGAAAAGCTGTAAAAATTTCCTGATATAATAAAGTGCTGTGAGGAGGGATTACCCGTGTTAGGTAGATAGCCTTTGGAGTAATGTGGATATTCATCATATAGTAGACAATTCGACTCTCAAGATAACCTAGAACATACAAAACAAAAATAAGTCCTGCATATATCCCAATCACAAAAGCTGCCAGAAAGAACATACAAAACAAAAATAAGTCTTGCATATATCAAAAAAGTTCAACTGCTACCAAACCAACTAATTATCTATAGAAAACTGTGAGAGATAACAGTAAGTTTAAAATGACTATTGGCCACCCCTTAAAGCCAGGGACAGGCGTATTTCCAGGATTGTCCGAGGGGGGGAGGGGGGGGGGGGGGAAGTGTGCAGTCATAGCCATCATATTGGAAAAGCATAGTATAAGAAATGACCCACTTTTTGACCACCACGAAGGGGGGGGTTTGTACGCACCCTGCGCACCCCCCTGTGTATGTGCCTGAGGGAAATGCACCATCAACATACCTTCAATTTTATTAGCCACAAATTGCTTCCCTCCATTGATAATCTTTAGGTATGATACATGACTACAAATAAAAACAGTAGATATAGTAGGCAAAATAATTTTTGTCTGGGAACAGTTTATAGTTAATCATAACAACATGACTAATCAATTCCCTTGCTGTGCGCAGTCAAATGGTTTACGATGTGACAGTGAAAACATGAAACTAATTGATAAAGCCATTAAAAATGAAAACAATAATAAAGATGTGGCTGGCAAGGGCTCTTTAAATCAAACAACTACATCACTTTCATGGCATTCTTACCGATCCTTCGCCATACACAGTGGCTCATATGCTTGCTCATAGTGTTCTATTCGTGCTAGGAAATCCTCACACGCCTGCTCTGGTTGGACACCTTTATAATCAGGAGAGCTTATCTTTACAGCCTGTAGAACAGTTACACCAATTACAAAATTATAAGGGATATAGTCTTCCATTTTAACACTAGTTAACAGGACCCATATGACTAAACTAAAGAGAAAGTGTGACACATTGTCTAGCATATTCTAACAGCTAAGCCTCACCATCACGTTAGACTTGACAATCACAGGATCATCCACAACTGATTCCAAAAACATGACCTATATACAGAAAAGCAGAGAATTATTGAAAATCGTAAGCATATTATCTGGTCGTAAAAAAAGCTTACTTGACTTACCCTGCATTCATAGCTTTGGCATTTTTCTATAATTGTCTCCCTACGTTTGCGTGTAGAGTTGGTGGCATCAAATATCTGTACAACAAAAAAAGCGAGTTAGCATAAAATGGACACTTAAGAACAACATAAACAATAATTACCGCAACTTTGCCTTTGTCTTTAAGCCACTCGACTATATCCGCCAGCACCAGTTTAGCACACTCCCTAAAGATAGTGATTTTTATGTCAACAAGGTATTTCGACTATAAATAATAAGAATGACTTGCCCCTGTCTACATCTGAGTTAATTACCAGAGTTTTCCTCAAAACAACAAATATAAAAAAAGGAAACAATAAAAAGCTTACAAAGGTTGGATCCTGGATTTCTCTATTGCTTGTATTCAGTCACATGACTTTCTTTTGTGTGTTAACTTCCGGTTCATGAAGTGGTGGTCAAACAAACCAACATGGCCGCCAATGTGCAAGCACACGCTTTGATTCTCTCCGAGTACGCTGAAAGCCTAGGCCAAATGTGAAGGATCAATACCCGAAAAAAGTTTTATTGTGTCAAGGGATCGACCCCTACACATTAAAAAAGAAAAATTGTGTGTCTGATTTCGATAAATTTCCCAAAGTAGAGTTCCTCGTCATCTCGAATAACCAAGCAGCGAAATATAATCTATCGATGTATGGAATTCTGCGCTCCAGAAAGCCGCTACCAATGCTAAAAACATTAGGGAATGTTTGGGGAACATGTATCATTGGGAAACAAATAATATTTTAGAGATTAACAAGCACTTTACGAAGTGATTTTTAACCACTGTTCTTGGCATCTTGTTGTAAAATCGCTTACTCAAGCACCCTTTTTAATATCACCATGGAGAACTTGAAAGAAACTTTTGTCAGTTTCGCGATTTGATCAGTGTAGGGCATTTTTACAGAGAGAGATTCTGACTCAGCGCTTGTTGTGAAATTCGATCACCGGAATGTTTGACCACCACTTCATGCTTGCATATTGAGGGAGGAGGGTGGTGGTAGATCCAGAGGGGGAGGGTGGGGGTAGATCCAGAGGGGGAGGGTAAGGTAGATCCAGAGGGGGGATTATTCACAGATATATATTATTTTCTCCCCTTTTTGAATGCTCTCCCCTAATTTTTTGTATTCAAGTGCCTCATTCTGGATCTACCCTCACCTCACCCACCTCCCTATGGAATTACCCCCCATCCTCCCTAACCCCAACCCTCTAACCCCACCCTCGCTCCTATGGATCTACCCCAACACTCGCCTCCCTTCTGGATCTAACCCTCCCCCCTCTGGATCTACCCCCACCCTCCCCCCTCTGGATCTACAAAACATTAACTTTCAGTTCCACAGATTTAAAAGCTTTCGGATGCACTTACTCTCGTATGTTCATGCCATTTGGATTATTAGGATCAAAGAATGAATGATCAAACTGAGAACCTTCCAGCATCCTACGTCGATAGTCACCAAGGCTAAACACTGAAAAGATCATACAAGAGTTGGTATTCACAAGAAGAAATAACATACCAGAACATGTTCTATTTAAATTGCTGACAAACTGTTTAAAAACAACAATAGAAAGATTACAAAGATGACAAAAGCAAAAAAAATACATATTTGGAATACACTTTCTGTACATCATGAGCAACAAAGACATGGAAGCTTGAAGGAGAGGCTGGATTTTGCCATACATTCGTGGTAATTCAGCCTCCCTACCTTTGCAACTAATAGTGGATTTTCTTTGGATTCAGACTTTTTTTTTTTTTTTAAATAATAGACAGTTAAAAGGACAAAGTTTTAGAGCATAGCCGATTCTGGTTATCATTGGAAAACGCACATTATTTTATGGTAGCGAGAGATTTAGTTGATTATTCTTCAAATAACACAAATGTGCCCAAAGAACCTCTAGTAGCGATCGCTCTGGTCACATGACTGGATATGAAAATTGACTCCCATATGAATGTCTTACAAACGCCCAGAAATTGACGGCTGACCTGCAGATTGTTGACAATAAAGTCTTCAGAACTTTCCACATCATGTGATCAAACAGGAAACATGCCGAAAGCTTTTGTCACATGAATGTTACTGGCATGAATGTTATTGGACATGGGAAATTGAATCCACTTAATACGCTATCGCCAATCAAAGTCAAGAATAGATTTCGATATTTTTTCTGTTAACTTTTGTTTTATAGCTGTGTAATAACCCAATTCATATGTACATAGCATAACTCTCTACTTATGGGCTAATTATGACATAATGTCAAGTCAACAGCAATAGGATGAGGTTGTATAATTGTGTTTGTGCTATTCACCATACAACCTCAGGCCTCCTAAATATTAAATAAAACTTAGAAAACAGAGCATCTACTACTAAACTAATAGGTAAGCTTAATAAGGTTCCATCGGCTGCTTTACCTCTATTGAGGACTGAAGAAACGAAGGATCGAGTATACTTTCCTGGCATCTATTTAGTTTATTTATTCAGTCTGTTATAGTTATGTCTATAGTTATTTTTTTTTTTCACCTTTACGATATGGCCATATATGCCTTTGTGAAGTATATTATTAAACGTTAACGTAAACATCTGTTGTTAGGCCTTGAGGTTAATCAGTTTTGCCACGTAATAACAAAGTGACAACACACAAGTCGAGGAGATCGTAAATGTAAGGATTCTTTACCACAAGTAAGAAAGCACATGTTTTATTAGCTGAACTTTGGCCGTGTGATTGTTAGCATGCCTTCTTGACCGTGTTGTTAGTGACGCAACACATATAGAAGCTCACCTTTCGTTGATACCCCAATCCAGTTAAGATATCTAGCCAGCTTCCTCGAGATAAAGCTCTTGCCTCTTGCGGGTAAGCCTACCATCACAATAACCACCGGCACGTTCACGATCTTTGGCGCGGTGGCAGGGTACAGATTACGGTGCATTTTTGTTTAGTCTCTTCCTTTGTTGTTCTCTTTCCTAATTCTACGAAGTGTTTGGGGCTCTATGTCTTAATAAGTTAAGTTCTTCGTATTTCTCAGCGGTATAATAATCATAGATGTGATATAAGAAAGGCGAATCAGGTGATTGATATCAAGTAAGATGGATATAGAGAACAAGTTCACCACACTCACACCATAACACAAACAGAGCACGGGTCACGTAAAGGAGAGAAGACTGGGTGAAGACTCCCATACGCCTTCGCGGGCCGGGTTTCACGCATCGCACGACCTCTTGAAGGTGGTGTTTCAATAGCCTGCGTAGCTGGCGGCTATATTGAGTTTCAGAGCAGTTTTCTATCAGAGAATACGCGAACTCGTTTGTAGTTTGTTTTGTTAGCTTTTTGAAAGGCCGCGAGAGAGAGCTGGGGCTAATGTAAAGGGCGCCCGGTTTTGTGTTACACGGGATAATGCAACAAAATCTTTTTGCGATACATTGTAACGTTTCCATTCTGACATGTTGCCAAACAAATGTTACACTGAATAACTTCCCACATATTAGTTATTTTTGTGTTGCATGTTGCCGAGTGTAATGATGCGCGGAAAGTTGCGTTGCGCGAATTCTCACACGGTCAAAAACTATCCACGATACAATTTATCGCGAAAACTTTTTGTTGCATGTAATCCCGTGTATAACACCCCTATGAAGCTTCGCGTGCATTCAGTTGCTATAGCACGTGCAAGCAAGAATCTAAGTCTTGTTTTTATACTGCGATAGCAGGGGGAGGACCCATCCCCCAGATTTCGAATGCCCACTGTTGACTCTACCTTTTCTTCTGAATCGAGCGCCGTTACATGTATAAATCAGTTGCTCGATAAAAGACGAAATTCTACAACTGTAACTTATGTAGAGTCTGTATGTATGTCAACTCGGGTCCCCCCTTGAAACTACCATCCCTCGGGCCCCCCCTTCCCCTCCCCCCACAAGGTTACGATAATAATGACAATAAACAAAGCGGAGGTCTTTCAACTACTTTAATCAGGATATTTCAGCAACATTATAACAATTTCTTTCCCCTCTCTATGATCACCACTTTTTATTTATCACTTCTTCCAATGAGGTTTTCAGATCCGTAAGAATACCAATTGCTCTAGCTTTCTCGGCACCACTAGCGGGCGAGATCGAAGACGAATTTTCTCCCATGGAGGGTTCAACCACTGGCCAGATGAAGACATCAACGCAGACTCGGCCCTGATTGTCTGTCTCGGACCAGTCCTTCAGGTCCTCTCCGTACCACAGCTTCAACTCCATCACCGGTCTCAAATAGAACGGCGACTCAAAGTCACTGAAGACCAGAGCGTCGGACTCCTTTTCGTCCTGGCTAGGCAGATAATACCTTGGAAATAAAATATAATATTGTAGGTCGAAAATTTAGACTTGATAAGTTCTATGTGCTTTTCCACCCATCACAACTGACCATGATCGTGGCGATCCACCGACACATCCCCTCCATATCGTTTACTGATACTGATAAAAAAAAACTATCCAATGATTTAGATAGCAAAATTAGCAATGTAATGAAAAAGTCGACCATGCTTGAGCATACACTTAATTCAAAACACGTTGTCACTTGACTCACCAGACCTTTCCATTGTTTGACGTATTCAGGGGGGGGGGCTGGGTGGGTTTACTCACAAGCCATAGACCAGTGTTTGATGTACAGCGGCGTAGGTATAATTTTTAATAGGAGGGGGCCCAAAAGAGACTTTCAAGGCATTTTCTCCTGTATTTTAGATGATGCCTCAATCATTTACTGTATTTTGGCTGCTAAAGGCCATGCCATTCTTCCCTTAATTAAAAGAAGTATTTCTTTATGTTGTATTTTTTTTATTCTTTGTGTAAAATGCGCAAGTCAACATTATTCGCATCGAAAGAAATAAATTTCCACGGTTTACACATGTTTTACAAACTAAACTTCTAACTTCTAAATACTGACTCTCCTACCAGTAAAGCAAACAAGCCAACAATGCATTCTGGAAATATGGCCAAAGCCGCTGACCGGTACTTTTTGTACAGTTGTGTGACAGTAACTAAATAGCCAAGCAAGGTTATTGACAACGTTTTTGACAATCTATTCAGTTGAAAGAATCACATTTCTTTCGAAAATCGGCAGTATTTGGTAGGAATTTTACCTAAAATTCCTAAACCCCTAAATAATTTTCTTAAAATCCTGAAATTTTCTAAAAACCTAAAAAAAAAAAAATCCGGAA
This sequence comes from Nematostella vectensis, assembly GCF_932526225.1. NCBI lineage: Eukaryota > Metazoa > Cnidaria > Anthozoa > Actiniaria > Edwardsiidae > Nematostella > Nematostella vectensis. The sequence continues at coordinate 17,967,903 of NC_064034.1, read as the reverse complement.
TTATGTATCTAGGCTTATGTGGGGGCTGGGGTGGGTTGACTCACCACAGGCCAGACCAGTGTTTGATGTATTCAGGAGATGGGTAGATGATTTCGTCGCTGCTATCAGTCACGATCACATTAAAAGGGTAGCTCTTGAAAGAGTTGTGTTGGTAGCACCCCCACTTGCTGTTGTGCGCGACGTCAGACACACATCGCATCACGCCACTCCGCCACTCGAGCTTCATGGCACCCACAAGGTGCCCCGTTCCACCGGCGTACATCAGGTGACCCGGGCGGTTACCGCGTCCCTCAAAACACACGGGCGCATAGTTGATCTTCCTCCATTCCCCTTGAACTAAAAATGGCTCTGCATATATCAGTATATCATACCTATAATCATGAGCGTCTTATACTTTATTTCAAGGGAGGCGTAGTTGGCCTCAACGTAGGGAGGGAGAAATTTTGACATGTTTTAACTTCTAAAACACAACAAAAAATGCTCAAACTAGCTAAGAAGATGGCTTCATTTATCCTTTCCCCTTCATTCATTCCATATAAATGACCTCTTTGATGCATGTCCCCGTTGTCTTCCCTTTTTCTACTGTTGTAATTCGCGCTTTGAATTTAGGTAATGTCTAGCTTACCTGGGGAACGTTCGCTTTATTTTTGACAATAACAGTATATATGGTCTCTATATGTTTTAACCTACCCCGAGCTAACAAATTTATGCCATATACAAAAAAGTAAAATGTACTCTGTACTCCCACACATGTATTTTGTAATCTCAGAGCGATTCTTTAAACCTACCGTGTAAAAGGGCACTGAAAAGAAGCAACAGAGCGGTGGAAATCTTAGTCATGTTCAGACGAGCAGCTATAGTTCTTTCTCCTTAGAGAGTTACGTGGAATGACCCAGGATAGCATCACTACTTGGGTTGTTGTGCGAGCTTGTTGACACACAGAAGCTCAATAAAAAGCATTTGTTTACAAATTATTATTAAATTCCTTCAAAGTAAACTTCTTAAGACAAGTTTGTCCAATTATTCACACTTTTTACTGAGAATTGGAGATTACTAGGAATTGAAAATGCTATTCTGCTTTTATGAAAGCCTTGAAAAATCGTAGAAAACATTGAAAAATAAGTTTAGTTTATTGAAAATATGCGAGAGAAAGAACGCTGATACAGCAAAATACAAGAGAAAAAAGTAAAACTGTAAAACATTGGCACTCTTAATATCTATTCTTTGGTTAACAATGTCCATTGCTTGTTTAAGGTTTCTGCGTTTTTAGTACCGTCAATGAGTTTTTCTTTACGGTTTGCAGCTTTACCGGTTAGTGACTCTAGGACAACTTATATAAGCTCTTTACACAAAAGAAACAGGCATCGAACACAAACCAGTATTAACTTTTTTTATTCAATAAATATTTACAAAAAATGATTGTCAATTGTCTTTGTTGTTGTAACAAATAATTCAAATTCCCTCTTTATACCGTCTTAATTATACCGTAGGGAGTTAGCTAGCTTCACAAGCATGTAATTCACAAACAGGTCCGGTAATCACCACGGCCGCCAAACAGAGCTCGTTTCATTACACTCTGTGGGCTCCTTCTTCACAATCTTAGCGATTTCCGAGCTTGGGGCTGCAGTGTATTGTGGGATGGCGTAGTGGTGGACGCCTCGGCCTGCGAAGAACACCTGTGCGTGTGGTGGCGAGGGGGGAGGGGTGGAAACGCCGTATGGCCCATATGCCATGGAGCATCGTCCATCGGCACAACCAGGGCAAACAGTGTGCGATACAAAGCGCGGGTCTTCCACGAACTGATCGCGACTCAACACAGTTTCTCGGCCTGTTCTTTCGAAGGATTCCATTCTAGTTCCTAAAAGCAAGAACAACGCGTCGGTTATGCCGTCTTATAATGCCGTTTCGCATTTGAATGGGTTATTGAATACTCCATTGGAATGAAACGGTTTATTCAAGCTGCAACGAACACAAAAGAATGGTGATTGGTCCGAGGCCGATTATATGCTGAGCATAAAAATTAAAACAAAAAGGATTCTGTCCAGGTCGGGATATTCCTAAGTTTAGATTGAGTTGTCTTTTCAGTCCTACCTGTAATGTGATGTTTAAGAAAATTCACAGTCAAATCAAGGATTTCTGCTTTGTCCAAACGCTCACGGCTTTTATCCATATAAACCTCCGGATTCTGATAGAAAAAAAAAATCAACACTCGAATAAGTCAAATGCAAGAGCACATACCGTTTCTATCTAATCTGTTATTTCGTTTGTTATATTACAACGCATCAGGATATTTCCATTAAATCAAAATTAAAAGTTACTGTTACTATCTATCTGTTCCGTTTTTCATATTAGAACGCATCTGAAGGTATTCTCACTCAATTAAAATGGCATGAAAAAGTTACTAACATCATGGTACAAGGACGAGAGAACAAGATTCTTTAGCTCGGCTAAGCTCTGGTTGATTCGTGCTCGACGCTGCCTCTCTAAGATGTGCTTGCTAGCTTTGCCGGTCTGATGAGAGAATTATATTTTGGTTAGACGAAAACCTTGATAAGTTAGCATCTCAGCGCAATGCAGTTTTTTCAGTGACAGAAGGATTTCAAGAAGTGGAAGGTCTGTGATCTTACCGGGCGTTGGTGAGTTTTCAAACACTTGTCAGTCATCGTGAAGGAGAAAGTGAGTTGATCAGATGGACCTCGGCGTAGGGTGTGATCACAGAGAGCTTGTGGCGTTTATGCACACGGGGTGACGTGCTCGCTTTATATCGCGGCGAAGCGTGGGATTCCATAGTACCTATCAGCCAATAGCAGTAGCGCAGAGGCTGGTTAAGCCCACGAGAAGGTCCAGATCACACGCGAATTCAGGTCTCTTGTGAGGCCATTCACACCTGTACTATAAGACGCATTGTTTGAGGGATCATAAGTGCGCTGCGCTGCATGAGTTGATTACAAGTATTGGCAATGGTCATTATTATGCATTGCGCTTTGCATGCATACATGAGAATGCAAGTCGCTAATGAGGGACAAAAGGCCGAAACAATCAGAACCCTTGCCCATCCGTGTACATCGAAATTTTGCGTTAACGACACGCGTTTTCAACTTCCTCCGCTGCTCAAATAAACTGTGAGCAGAAAAAAAAAGAGATATCCGCGCAAGGCGGCTAGAATAAGGGAACGAACTCAATATCAGCGAAAGGCTTGTTGTCTTAATTAAAGCACTTCATTGGTGAAGGTGTATGATTTGCTAAATTATTTTTCAATTGAATGAGAAGGCGTTATTGCGAGTTGCACGATGCTGGAATAAGGAGCAGGAGTAATTAACTCTATAAACAAGTATTAGACAAAGCGAATTGCAACGGCAATCACGAGACAACAATGACAACGGCTGGTATGCCATTCCAGAAGCCATTTCAGTGGCTTCAATCTACACTAGGGATATTATATTTTAGGCGAAAACTCAAAAAAGTTACCAGAGGAAATCATTCTTATTCTGTTTATGACATTGTTTTAATACAAGTAAGGCTTTCAGGAGAATGTAACTCATTTAAGATAAAGGTATTCCATTGTTTCCTATGCATTCAACGGTCGATTACCCACGGCAAACTGATTTTCGCGCGCGTGCACTTTGTTGAACTTCAATGAAATTCGTTTAAAGATGAAGGCGCTGCCTCGTTTTGCTACAGAATTATAAATATATGCCTTCGAAAGAATCTACATTATATACCGTATTTACCCGCGTTTAAGACACACCCAGAATTTTGAGCTCAAAATAGTAAAAAAGTCAATGTTCAAATGTCCAAAACTTGCGTTGCGAGCTACCGTAATTCCAGAAAGAAATGCCGCAAAAAGCAAATTTGCTGTCAGTTAGTGAACGATTCAATAGAATTAAAACCAAAGTGTTCCCGTGAAGAACAACGCCGTGACAGTGCACGCATTGAAGAAAGGAATAAAACGGGGGAATTGGGCGGAAAAGGACAAGGTTCTTGGCGAAGAAGAAAGTGATGTTCACAAAGAGAAAGTGCGCGTATAAAAAGAAAAAAAAATGTGCGTATTCGGCGAAAAAGAGAGTGTGCTCCTGGCGCGAGTTTATAAAGATCCGTAGTCTTCATTTTGTGCTAGAATCATCATCTATTTTGAGCTTTCGTTGATGTCGTTTAATTAGTTTATGTGTGTAATGAAGTCTATTAAGCACAGACAATAGCATTGCAGAAGCGATGCATGATAAACTTAGAAGGCGGGTCAGAATGCGTAATGCAGGATTCAAAAAAGTTAAATGCACTCGGTTTTCGGACATTCTGTACCTTTTTTTAAATAGTGGTCCCATAGACATCATTTGACTTACAACTTTGGTGGACTTCCATGAATTTAAAGCGGCAACCTGTCAGTTTACTTCCGTCAAGTTGACGGAAACCTCAGCTGATAAAAGACAAAAGAATCTTTTAGAATCTGCACTAACAGATAACCCGCTCTAAATTATTCCAGCACATGCTCGGAGAAACTTGTTAAAAACTCTGCTTTTACAATTTCTAATGATTTTTCGCGTTTTTCGTTTCAAATCATCGGAAATTGTTACGGAATTGACCTGAAGTAAACTGATGATTTGAAATCCGGTGAAACGGCCTACAAAATAAAACTCAAACACTATTTTTTTTCTCCTGTTCCAACATAGCGCCTATGCACATCATATTGTTCAAAAGTTTTTCTGTAGTTTTCGTTATATCATTTTTATTAACCCAATCCTGTTCCAGTTTAGATTCTACACTATGTGTTCTTCCATCTCAAGCATTTTGCTCGAACGCCAACGCGCAAAAGCAAAGTGTGCTTTAGCTCCGGCCCCGGTCACAATCTCCTTTCTACGTCCCTGCGATCTCGAAGACCTTTCTCGGTAAACAGTACTGCTGCAAGTGATACGCCGAGTAATTCGTTGGGAGTGGTTGTAAAATATGCTTTTTTTAAAAAATGGCTTTATTAGCGTTGGTGTATTTTATGAGAGCCTATCAAAATGAGTGTTAAACTTGCGTTAGAGAATGCGAAATTGTGAACCAATATCCGGCACTTGTTTTGTCTTTTTATTTGTGGCTAGTGCAACCGTCGTCCGAATATACAACGATGAGCTATTTTTTCGGTGATGAATGAAACTTTACGAATTTTTTGAAGCATATTTCAGCAAGGCGTTTACTAACGTGTTAGAGAAAAGCTTCTCCCATGTAAATTTTTTCTATTGCAAGTGCGGGTTTTAAAAGAATGTAATTCATTAAAGTTGCAGGTATCCCACTGTGTTCTATGCATACAACGGTCGATTACTCACGGCAAGTTTTTTAACATGAAGCATTGACATTTCACAAAGGCCCTTCAACAAAATCACAGAAAAGCTGAACGCTAATGAGTCCATGCTGTTTAAATAAACCTTCGTTTTATTCGTGTTTTAATTGTCCTTCTCCGCATTATCAACTACTTTTCAATCGTATACAACACGTAAATGCAAATAAAATTTGTATGTTTAGTTTCCCGGAGGAAGCTCGCGTATTTTCATTTTCATGAAATGCCTCAAGCGAAGACCGAACTAGGTAATCGCATCATCGACATACAAAACAATATAGGTAAATTTTATGGGTCATTCAGTGATTCGAAGAGCAGAATTGCCCCAGCTGAAGCAACAGCATATTTGTAACCTTAGCCCGCTGGCTGGTTCTCGTCTCTCCTTGCGCGCTGCATTCCCTCGTAACTCGACCCCAGTTAGCCCCCGACTTCGCGCGCATGAACGAATCTATTCTGAATCTAATTAAACTGAGAAACAAATGTTCTTCGCCTGCAGGTTATCATTTAAAATTCGTGTAAGCGCGGTTCCTGAACGTTCTACATATTTTGATGACCTTCATGAGAAATGTTTACAATAAATATTTCAACAAAAGGAAATCAATGCCAACGATTTCCTGATATAGAGGCAATGTCAACAGTGTACTATTAGAATTCTAATAGTTTATCCACAGTGCAGGCGTTCGAGTCTACATATCGCTTGGGTTACGGGATTCCTGTGTGCTTAAACTCATTGCGATGCCAGTCTGTTGCGAATATCGCGCTTATTGCCTAACACTCCCGGTTATTCAAATACCTGGGTTTATCCAGAAAGTATCGGCTAAACGGGAGAATTAATCGTTGGGATCCTGTAAAATGGTTTCTATAAGTCCGTGAAAAACACCGTCACACTTCAACCAGTTCCTTTTAATCCACGGGTTTATCAGAACCACAATACCTAAGATTTGGCCAAGTAAAGCTGAATGGTTGTGAATAAAAATCGACTAAGACCCTCGTTGGTACCCTCCACTCCCATGAGCGCATTTTATTCCAACGTGGAAAATAAAAGAAAGACTCCATTTTTGTTTTTTTGATAAAAAATAGACCAAGCATCTCTGGTCAATGATTTATTAAGTACAAAATAACTTTGTATCATCATGTGGGGCTAGTCGACTAAAGCATCAACATATAATAATGAATATGTACTCGAAATTGAAAGTATAAAGTCGTCTAAAATTATTACTATATAAACCTTCACAAGTCTCGCTTCAATCAGAATTCGCCAGCCTACCGTAGCGAACCAACATATTTATATTTCATTCCTATTACATATTTTTTTCCGTTTCAAGAAATATATAATACAAATATGCTGGATAATTAAGCCGAATCTTGCGTGAAATAATAGCGTAGTAGATTTGAAGAGTGTACACTGAGACACTGACAACACACGAAGTCACCAGACATTCAAAGTAGTCGCCATCGAACCGTAAAGCCTATCCTATTGTTAGAAGCCTACTTTTATTTGACTATGCCGACTAAGCCGACGCCCCTTCCTCCTCCCCCCCCCCCCCCCCCCCCCTACAAGTCTACTACAGCGCGTTGATTTGCTACACGCGGGACCATTCCCGCGAGCAAGAGACAATTCTAACTACGTCACGCCATGATTGCGTGATCACCGGTGCGGCAGCTGCTGTTGCGTGACAGGCTGCTTTTGGGTCGCCGCTTGCGTCATGCTTGGCACAAACTGCGAGGTGGTTATACCGGCCCCAGTGAACGGCTGTGATATGATAGGTACGAATTGTCCAGGGTGAGCATTGCGCCATTGCGCGTCTCCGACGATCCAGCCGCTGCTGGGGTCGGGTGGGGCTCCCCATGCGGTCCCAGCATGCTCCGGGGGATAACTGCCCCCACCTCCAGCAGCGGCAGCCACTCCCCCTGCTCCTCCCGTCCAGCCGGTGGTGTTCATGTACGCACCAGTACTTGTAACAGCCGCACTGGAGGTCTGCTTGACGCTGTTATAAGTTGCAGTATAATTGCTACCCTGAGGGGCTGTTTGCGGGGGAGGGGTGGGTCGTTTTTGAAGCGTCGGGGAGATCCCGTCCCGAGGGACCATGTCCCGCTTACTTTGACTCTCTTTGATTTGATTTAAGCTCAGTTTTGGGTCTAATTTTGGTTGCATACCAGGTGTAGCGTTCGCTAGCGCCTTCTTAGCGTTACTCTCGAATTGTACTAACTGCTCGATTTCCTTGTCAGTGTTAGAGAAAGTCCTTTTGGGCTGCGGCTGTTGGCCACTCGGCGCATGCTCGCTTGCGTAACCATTATGTTTGGAGTGGTCCACCAGTTCGTCGGCGCTCTTCTGACGGGGAACGATACCCTGGTGGATCGCGGGGACAGACTTGCGCGCTTGCTTCTGACGAGCAGGACGGAACTTTGGATTCCTCGCCTCGATCCTGGTCCTGAATACGACGAGCTCTTTTTCCTGTCGTTGTTCAAGCTCTTCCCGCTCCTTATGATGCCTGCAAACAGTGGAATCATATTTGTTTTTAAAAATAGTCGAGACTTGTAATGATTTGCTAGCACTCTAAACAGCAGAAACACTTTTTGTTAGTAAGATCGTGAAGATTTGTAATAATTTGTTTGCACTTTAAACGGCGGAAACATATTTCTTATTGAGATAGTGGAGACTTGTAATGATTTGCTAGCACTCAAACAGCAGAAAAATTTTTGTTATTAAGATAGTGCAGTCTTGTCATGATTTGCTTGCACTCTTCAGTTATCATATCCTAGGAGGGCTCTTCAAGGCTCGGGGCCAAAAACAAGGTTCACTAACAGACCTTAGGCGCATTTTCTTGAAATCCTCATCTTCCTCGGCAGTCATTTCAAAAGATGCAATGTTAGCGATCACCACAGAGATTTGTGACGGCGCTGAACGATTTCTGCTCTTCTTCGGGTACTGCAAAAATAATCAGATAACGACATTAGAGAGTGAAATGCACGGGCTGCCAAAACAGATCCGAATCAACACAACTGATCCAACACGCCACGGTATAAAGACAAATAGCATGGAGCAAGTTCACTATGGATGGAGACACGCTCGCTTAACGATAGGAATGGAGGGGGGAGTCGAAGAAGGGGGGTCACAGATCACCAATAATCCCCTCCCCCTTGTACAAATCGACACAATCTAGAAGATGATAGAAAAGTCGGTGGTAGAAGACAGAACAATCTCGAGAAAACAACGTGATCAAAAGGATAGTGTCAAAAATGTCAAAAGAAATCATATCTTTATCTAGTTAGATTTGGCATACAAACAATATTTCTTGGCAAGGCCGGCAAACAAAAATGCATGTCATTTTGAAACTATCAATTTTAGATCGACGTCGCATAATATGTAAATGCCTAGCCTAACTACTGGCGATTTAATTTATTTTCCCGGTTTATACTTTAACCGGAACGAAAAAAAAAAAAAAAAAAACACTTGGTGGTTAGATGTCGTAGAATTAATGAGCGACTAAAATGATCTCAAAGGCATCATGACGTTTGATCAAGCTCAACTGATTGTAAAAAAAAAGGTTCTATAGGTCAAAGCACCATAGGATAACGGTATAACAGGGACGTGGCCTTCAAATGATATAAATACGGCGGGGCTCTGATAAGACTGACCGGCGTCTTAAGAGCTGATGTGCCTAGCGCGGGTGAAATCTCAATGATCTCCCCGACGAGTAAGATCCAGGGCGTTTATACAGTCTATCGCCTTTGCGATCTCACACCCAATCACCACATTGCAATACTTGATATCCTAAGCTGACGACAAGATGCGTTTTTGCACTTTAAAAGAACGGTTTCTAAAAATCTCTTCGTTTTGAAAGCGAGAATGTTTAAGCTTGTTATTGGCTTATCTAATCCAGGTTAGGCAAAAATTCAACCATGGACCGATCTATATTTATACGGTGCGAATAACAGCTCTGGGTGAATCTGCGCGCAAAAAAATATCTCCAAAACACATCACACATGGCAAAAAGGTCTGACATGGTTGACGACCTCTAATGCGGATTATCTAACGAGCCATAATGTCAGTGGGAAATTTTAATAAAAAGATACCTTAAGTTCTTCAGTGGATTACATGATATCTTTTTTCAAATAAGCTCATTTTACATCAAGGCAGTAAATTTATCAAGTACTTAGCGAGTAATAATAAACAAACATCGAATGCGAATTTTAAACTTTGATGCAACTTAGTGTAGTGCTTGGAATTCGTGGCTTACGGCCTTGAGATAAATTCAATAAAAAAGCTAAAAAGTTTGCACTTCGCCCACAACTTTAAAGCTTTTGAATAGAAAAAAAATCAACAAATCCGGAATGCAAGTAAATAACGGAAATAGTAAGAAATGTAGTGTCCGCAGTGCGTATGCGCATGATTTTCCAGTCAGGTCCGCCACTACAGGTAGACAAGTGGAACAAAGATACAGAACTTATATTTTGCAAAGGAAAAGATACAACAAAAACTTTACCGTGTGTGCAGTGGAAGTGGCCCGAATCCGGCACTGCGCACCTGGACCACTAGAGGCCTATCTCAACTAGCAAAGAAAACAGAGAAGGGGGAAGGGAACAGAGACGTAAAATGATCACACGCGTGTGGAAATCAGCGGAGACACAAGAGAAAAAGAAGCAGAACCCTTCCTCTCTGGCCCTCTCCCTTTTTCTTTGGCCTCTTTCGTGCGAAGAACACATGCATAAGCCATTCTGTTTTCACCCCCTAATCGGTTTCTTGACTGGTTAAAAGCCGGTCTAAAGCCACGAAAGGTATCATACCTGATCTGTCACCGAATGGGTGGAGCCCCCGTCACTTTCTGCACCACTCCTGGTGCCCTGATCAGCGAGACTTAGTGACCTGCTAACAGCCATGCCTTCAGTCGACGAGTCACTCTGCAAGCTAGTCTTCCTACTATCCTTGCTCAGTTGGAGCTGGGCCGCATTCGGGACCATGTCCAAACTGGTTGTAGCCACATGCTGGGGGCTGCCTTGTGCGGTACTACTGCCCGCCTGGATTGCAAATGAATTCAGGCTCTCCATGGAAGAGCTGGGAGAAATGGAAGGTGTTGATATAAACTTGCACCTGGTGATATCAGTCATTTCAATGGGTCCAGCATTAGTTTCAATGGGTACAGCAGGCTGTAAAGGAGGTGCTTTGGTAGGGCCACCGGTCTGGGCCTGCAAACTGGACTGGCTACTTCCTGATAGGGGCGCCTCTACCACATCCACTGGTTTGGCCAATACAACAGGTTCAATTGTCTGGCCATCTGCCACCGTGTCTGTAGTGTTTATGACAGCAGGCCGCTGCACAGTAGATGGAACTGTAACAAGGGATGTTCCCACAGCTGGTACATTTTGCTGACAAGTCTGACTACGACTGAGATCAGAAGGTGCGGTTGACCCTGCAGGTTTCTCACTCGACACTGACATGACTATAAATCGTCCCAACACACATTGCTCATCAGTTTTGACGTCAGGTTCTGATTTTATTTCACTAGAAGCGTTCGTGATAACATTCCTTTCCCCCTTGTCATTTACTTGACTAGATACCCGAGGAAGATCCCCAACAGCAGAAACTGTGGTTAGTTCTAAGCTGGTATGTGTTTGTGCCGATGTCCTTGGAGCTGCAGCAGCTGGCTCAACAGTTGGTGGGGTCTGAGCTGAAGCTTCACAGCTCTGTAGGCCTTCCTTTTTAGGAGACATAGGTAGTTTGTCAGAGTCAGGCGAAGTAGCACGTGTCACCTCACCTTGCAAAGTGGACTCATCGACTTTCTGGACCATGAATCGCTTTCTTGATAATGATGGCGAGGTAGTAGGGCTGAAACCTTCCGTGGGCGTGTCGGATGGAGCTGGTATCTTATCCTTCTCCAACACTAAGTTCAAAGTCAATGGTTTATCTAATTCACATTTGACCAGTGTTGACACTGGTTGATTTTTCTCCTGGTCTAGCGAAGCAGTGGACCGCTGTTGCGATGTTGCCCCTGTTGCAGGTCTTGCTGATTCGGACCCAGCACTTGCTCCCGTTGCTGCTCCTGTTGTAGTTCTTGTTGTAGTCTCAGTTTGAGCTGGTACAGTGCTTGTAAGTGTTGATGCAGGTAAGGTCTGTTGTTCAGACGTTGGTTTCACAGTTGCATCCACAGAAAATGGTGTTTCTGCAGTTGTCCCAGATGGTGGTATCACAGCTGAAACATCTGAAACCAGTGTTATGGGCTCAGTCTCTGAAAGGGGTGTAGCAGCCCCTGATGTTGGTGATACATCTGAAGTAGATGGTGGTGCTACCAATGCAGCTTCAGACGGTGATGTAGCTGCTACCCCTGGCAGTACAACTGCACCAGTAGATGGCACAGCTACTGTCGAAGCCCCAGAAGATGCTGCAAGGGTTGAGGTACCTGAAGATTTAGTATCTGATAAAGGTACAACAGCTTCTGTCCCAGTAAGAGGGACAGATATAGAGCGAGTTGGTACTTCAGATTCAGCCTTGCCTGTTGCTTGTGTAGGAGATATGGCATCAGAGGTTCCTTGCACAAATGCAGACGAAGCCTGTGCATTTGTAAGTGGTGCTGGGGCCTCTACAGCACTGGGTTCACTGGAAGGCTTGGAAGCCTCACTCTTCTTGACTTCAGGTTTAGGGAGATCTTGTGGGGGGATCTGGTTCAGCACATACACTTGCTGCTTTTGAAGCTCTCCCTCAGGCTCCCGCGGCTGAATAGTAACCTGCACCTCATTAGGCCTGGGCTCCACTTGTTGATTAGCCGCTGCACCTGCCAGGGTCACAGTCATGTCCTTTTTCTCTCCAGCAGGTTCAAAATATTTCATTGTCACAAGTATCTCCTTGACCCCCTCAGGAGAGGTTGTTGCTGATGATGATTTGTCGTCTCCAGTAGGAGGCATCCCAATAAAGAACTTGGCCTCTTGCTTGGGTGGGCTTCCGAAGGGTGCCTAGCAAGACAGAATGGCAAATGAATCAACAGTTCAAGGCAAAACTTCACGTGTGATGGAATCCATGTCCGAGGTGCTTGCTCAGTAATTTGGGTATAGATGTTTGTCCACACAAGAAATTTCAGGAAAAGGTTCATCACAGCAAGCAAAAACAACATATTTTATGAAAATGAATTTGTATTCTTACCCGAACCGGGATTCCGCCGCTTGGAGCGGCAGAAGAATTGAGATCAGAGTAGTGGGATTCAAGCATTGCTTTATCGATGATCAACTCTTGTGCACTCTTGTTAACAGTATGCCTGAGGATCTTGTCTGTCTCGTTGATAATCCTATAAAGCTGAGCTTGAAATAACTGCTTATTCTTTTCTTGTAAATGCGTAGCTTCAATCTGCAAAGACATTTCATTATATAATTTAAAAAAAACTGTAATACGAAGTTGAGCACAAAATGAAAAAATAGCATTATAGCAAGCCAGAAATGCCATTGTTGACAGTAGAAGTTTGATAGAGAAGTATGATGATGGAGAGGTATGTAGCATAATTGACATGTACAGTTATATTGCATGTGGGAGAACATTTTGCCCTCAACTAAGGGTATCCTTTTTGTAGCAGAGACTTCAGTGGACTCACCATGCTTTCTGCAATGTCCTTTGGATCATCAATGTTCACATCAAAGCGAAAGGTAATTCGGTTGCTTTTGTAAGTGTCAAAGGTGCATTCAACAACTGTTGACTCTGGCTTGTTCTCAATCTTTTTAAGCTGCACCCTTGGCATTCGTTCCTTCTTCCGCTCTTTGCCTTTGTCTTTTTTGTCAGCGGCCTGGCCCTGTGTGGTAGCTTGAGCCCCAGAAGCTGGTGGTCCATCTCCTTGGACAGAAGTAGCCGAGGAGACTGATGATATGGAGGAAGATGATGGAAATCCAGAGGAGAGCTCAGATGAAACCTCGGAACCCGGTGGCTCTGCTGTTGGCTCTTGTTCCTGAAACCGTATAATAGGGACTAAGATGCTACAAAGGATGGGGTGATCAAGATAACACTTTTAACGCTTGGCGACAAATTCCAAATTAGTTTCAATGAAATTACCTAGAGTTTAAATTAAGGAACTAAATGGGATTTCACGTCATGTTTTGGCCGAAAACCGATGGAAATCAATCAGACAAAATGCATTTTCATGTGCAGCCTTTCAGTTTTCAAATTAATCTCATTGTTTTCTACCATCGCCGTACTCGTAGCCGTACTCATATCTTTAAGTCCTTAATATCAGTGTTTATGTAATTTAAGTAATCCAACTTTGAAGGCCACACAAACTCAATACTGTTACCTTTTCCGCCTGCTCCTCTAACACTCGCTCATCGATAGTACTGTTCGGACTGTTTCCACAAGTTGGGGTGATGGAATCAAGTCGCTGGATAAGGTATGGATCATGCAGTCTTGTGTGTGCCTGAAGATTCTCACCACTGTTCTGGCATCCCAATTCAGAAGGTGCTTCCTTGAATTCTGCGTCCTCGTAATCTGCGTCATCATATTTATCAGCTGGCTGTTCTTTCTTTGAAGTGTCTTGGGTGCCTGGTGGATCATTCTCTGAGCAACCCATAGCCATGTTCATCTCACGTAGTCTCTTTACAAGAGCTATTCTATCCCGAATGCACTTAGTGACAGCCTTCTCATCCTCTTCACGAATAAACCCTTGCTTTACCTGAAATGCAAGAGGATCATTGACAAAAATACAATACTGGGAAGTCCTCCAAGATTGTGTGGAATCTAATACATATATTTGTTGGTCCACTGGCAGCATTCATTGTAAAATACAATGGGGAACAGTGTAAAGACAATTTAATCAAAGAAGTGCTTGGGGTGCTTTATTTGGAAGGCAGGAAGAGGTGGGGGAGAATTACATATATCAATTGAAGATGGACAAAGGGGTAGTTTGCCTAAAAGCACAGGGAATGACACAATACATAGTGCAGCAACTTTCACTGTTGGGAGAAAGCAAAACACATAGTGAGATAACATAGAAGTAGCTATCTTGACGTCTCCTCCCCCCCCCCCCCCCCCCATGTAGCATGCTGTTGTGATGACAAGATAGTGTACGTACCTCCTTGTCCTGTGGAATTAAGTGCATTTACCACCTGATGTTATCGCCTCTTAGCTTACTTACTCCAACCACTTTCCACCACATTTGTCTTGAATATCCCTTGCCCACTGTTTATTTCAAAAAGCTTAATTTCAGCATAGTGCTTTCCAAATCTCAAAGGTACATCATGCACACTGATGAACATGAGGCTACTTTAGTACTAGCAAATATTGTTTGTACTTCTCTGAGTTGAATCCTGGTGTTTGTTCCAAGATCTGGACTGAATGCAACTCTAACATATCATTAATCCAACACACACTTAAGGGTCAACAGAGACCACACCAGCAGCTTTGACTACCATTAAAAAGGAAGGTAATTTCATATTACTTTGAGTTGTCTTAGTAAGGTAACGGTAGAATGAGCACTTCAAAGGCTTTATTCTGTAGTGGAGAAAACTATAGTACAAGAGATTTTGTATATATTAAAAATAAAAAACAATAAATTAGCCAAGCTTGTACAGTACATTAGTTTTCTTCACTGCAAAATATACACAGTAAAAACCTGATCAAGCAGCAAATAACTGAGCACTGGTGCACTAGTAAAGACATGTTTTACCATTTTCGAGTGCTAAACTTAGTAAGCTTGCTGCCACAGGTCAAACTGAATACCTTACCTGCCAAGGACCACAAAGATTCATAAGTCTACCAGGTGACAGACTACCTGAGACAAACCCAATTAGTCACAGAATGTCAATCAGAGTAATCAAACCTACCATGTCTGCTGACACTTTAGCCGGCTGGTCATTGTCAAGGTGGAAGTCAAACTCTATAGCCTCATTGGCCTTGTGTTTCTCTTTCCGCTTTTTGGGGTCCTCTAGGTAGAGCTGCAGCTTGACAAGTTCTTGGGTTTGGTCATCAGTGCCTTTCACCTCTACTTTTACTCCACTATCTTCTTGAAAGAATGGATGGTTCAGCAGGTCAATAATTTTGTATCTGTTGACAAAATATGTCTTGTTAATATTTTTATGACACAAAATAAAACTACAATAGACGTACTGAACATCCTCTTAAAATACAGTAGACACTTTTTGGTTTCTAACTTTAAATTCTTCAGTTAAATTTATGAAAGAACACCTCTGTATAATGGACATATTTTTCCCAGTCCTTTTTGGTTTTAATGACCCACCTTAACTCCTTCCTTGGATGAGTGCAACCCTCAATTATTTCTCTGATTTCCTTGGAAGAAACTTTCTCCAGACACTCAGGCTTAATACCCTAATGAGAAAATAAAATTTTTAGACAGAACATTACACTTGGCTACTGAAACAAACCTTGTCAGAATCAACAAGGGGCGGGAATTGTAATTTTAAGTGACTTTTAAAACAAGGGCCTTTTCAGAAATGATCACTTTATTAATATAGCGATGTCTATCTCTTTTTCTTAATTCTTGAATTTTGGTTAAATTATAGTTAAATAAGCTTTATGCTTGTGAAATGAAATAAAACAAAGTGAAAGTGAAGGGGAGGGGGGTATTAGTGTGGTTTGGCTTGTTAATTTTGTTATACAAGTTGTTCATGAATGACAGAAATATATTTTTCTTTACTTTCTGTGCTCTTTCTTCAACAAGATTGCCTCTGAGGTGGGACTTACACTGGTGACTCGACGGTAGATCTGGGCAGGATTTTGGCACTCCATGTATGGATACTCCAAAGTCACCATTTCTAACATGCACATCCCGAACGCATAGGTGTCAACAGACTCATCATAATGCTCTTCATACATTTCAGGAGCCATGAATTCTGGTGTGCCTAGAATAACAAAAACAAAAGCAATGTTACTACACACAATGGAACTCTTGTGCTATTTTGCTTTAAATCTGCAACTGAAAATTGCCAGTAGGCTTAAAATCTGCTACTGGTACAAATTGTAAACCTGAATTTTGAACCTAGAACTACCTATTTTATTTTGTAATACTTGGTTAATTGTAGACAAAAGGTTATTTCTCCTACGTATGTCTTTGCCAAAAACACTTCAGAGGCACCTCAAATCTACCTATTTATGCAAAAATAACAAAAACTGCTGAAAAAAAATATATTTACTCAAAATTGAAAGGGGCATCACCTTACATGCTCCAAAATAATACCCCACAATATGTTAATTCCTGCTATATTAGAAACAATTGTAGAACAAATTTGTTTAATAATGCTCTAAAAGGGATGTTTAAAGATATTTAAAGCATTAAAATCCAATCTTCTATAGATAAAAATAATAACATTATTGTCAAAAACAGCTATTTAAAATTCAAGCAACAGCTCTGAATTTTGCAGGATTGTGTGTCATTTCAGGGACAGCCAAAGATAACAGCTGTAAACATTCTCAACACACTTTAAAGCTGTAAATTGACAAGAACAAGAATTTCAACTCTTCTACTGCCATGGTTGTATTTTATTAAGAAGGGCAAAATTTTATGAGCATGCAATGACAACAGCAAGGCAAGAAGGGATGCAATTCAACCAGCATAATAGTCATAACCCAAAAAGTAAATTCACGTAGGAGTATACAATCAACAATCTCCAGTGCAAACACAGTGATGTGTGCTAAACAGTTGCTAAGCATAAATAATCATAATTCATAAAAAAAATATTGCAAAATTATTCTTTAAGCCTCAAGAACAAACAAATCTGCCTTAGTAAAACAACAGAAATGGAATGTTCACTATTTCTGTGGACATGCTTTATTAATCCATAAAAACTCCAACAACTATAATAACTACTAAAAATAAAGAATGCAAAACAGTGGACTAAACTACAGAACAGCAGGATGTTGGCATCAGTCAGCCCCTTTCTTCTCGGTTGGACAAGGCCTCATTGAAATTGTGCTAATTTTTGGACAACATTAACAATAGCACAATGGTGTTCTAGAATGTGCTGCTTAAAAATAATCATTCATTACCATCACATCACAAAGCAACTAACAGAGTGTAACACTTATGAGAAAAAATATCAACTTTAAGAAGAATAAACTGAATAAACACTATTACTGAAAAAAAAACATGGGCTTTAGGGTAGAAGAAAATAAATACAGTATTAGGCATGTTTTTTTTTGTGTGAAGAGATTACTATTTTATCAAAATATTATAAATGCTTTAGGTGGGTATCATTATCACAGTAGTAGAAGATGTACACACTTTGGGGTATCAGATCTGAATGCATGTCAGTGCTGGTCCAAGAGATTAGTTGCACTGTTAACAAAATTATCATCCCAAATCACACAAATGAAAACAGTGTCTCAATGATTAGCTGTGCAGTGATAGTAGCAAACTCACCAATAACACTCTTTGCAAAAGATGACTTCTTTAAAGTTGCAAGCCCGAGGTCGCCAATCTTAACCAAGCCAGTTGTGCCATTAATAAATATGTTGTCGCACTTAAGATCTCTGTGGATAATTGGTGGCGTTCTTGTGTGCAAGAAGTGCAGCCCTTTCAGAATCTGTCTACACCAACTTTTCAAGATCTTTTCCTTGACTCCCTTGAATCTCTTCAGATATCTGAAAATGTACAAGGTCAAATTGTCAATTTTAGAATAACAAACAAATTTGATCAAACCAAAGATGCCAGATATATGGCTGAAAATCTTGTTTAATTCAACAGATTGAGCATACAGTAGCACTTATAATGGCAGTACACTTATTTGGTTGTATTCATTATTATTATTATTATAAAATGTTTTTTTTATGTAAACAAGAGTAGAGAGGGGTGACCACAAGCAATTACAGATTCTGAGTAAGACCTCAAATCTGTTATCAAATATAATACTCTCTCAAACTATAGTATTATAATGGCACAGTAAAAACATTACAAATGACCTCGACAGAGACCAGAGCTAAGGGTAGCATTCTGAAGCATAAGTGATGACAGTCAAAGAATGTGTATAGCCTATAGCTTTGCTGGGAGATGAAAGAAACAAAATATGTTTGCACAGTCTGGTTTGGCATATAAATAGTATGACTACAGCTTTTCATCTTACTTGCTAAGGCCTTTTTCTTGCAGTTAATGTGTTAATAAAAACAGGGAATGAACTTAAGACACAAGAGAGCAAAACCTTTGAAGTATATCAATCGCTTTTTATCAGGAAACCTTATAGATTCTGCAATAGTGTGAGATAAGGAAACTATAATTTAAACATAAGCCAAGTTACTAAGAAATTAAAACCACGTCGAATTTGCCTAAACTCATACAATATACAGACGACATACTAAGGCCATTAGCGATTTGAGAAAAGCGGGGAATAGTCCACTTTGCGCTTATAGCAAGCGACAATAGTGTTATGAATTCAACTCGAAATTGTAGGAACTTAATAAGCAATCTTCTGACGGTTTTCCTATTTTCTATATATTCTAAAGTGTTTTATTTTAAACCAAGAAAACATAATATGCCTAGGGCAATCATTTGTGCCCATCGAAAGGTATCAAACTTAGATTGGATCAAGAAGTATATGGGCCAACATAAACGTTAGTAATTGGCAAAATGACTAATCAGAATACGTATCTGAAAACTTTAATGTGCGGTTAGACTTTTCAAGCGATTCTTGGAAGTCTGGGGAAAGTTAAGCAGACAGCTATCGCCTGAACAGCTTTGGGAAAGATGGTTAGATTCAGACGGAAATAGTCGAAGGTCGACGAGTCTATACTTGCAACTCGAGGCAAACCAAAATAGCAGATTGCATAGAACGGAATGTTCTATGATTTGACCTTTCATTCAAACGGAGTGTTTCCTTGTGTTCAATTTATAGAGGAAAGGCATAAAAAATGCAGGGCAGAGAAAAGAATGGTTTAAAAATACACCATGGACCAAGAATCGTCAAGATTACACATTCACTTCCTATGAATGAGGGTTTCCGGTCAAATTCCGCAACGAAATTCTTACTAAACTCCTTACAGATAAAGCGTTCCTAGTCATAATCTTACGCAAAAATAATCAGTTTGGGATTTATTTGTCTTGTGGTTACCTAAAGAAGAAAATAAATAAAGCAAAAGCAGTCTTTGTTTGGAAAATCATAGAATATTCAAACGGGTCTGGCATAGCTGTGTGATTTCGTAACTAATACAATTGCACATTCTCTCTATCTATCGGATACTGAAGAGATTTTACTTACGTTTTTAAAGTCCCTGAAGTCATGAGTTCTGTGACTAGCATGACTCTTTTTTTATCAGTTCTCGTCTGTCTGCTCTCCCAAAAATCGTGAAACTTTACGATGTTTGGGTGCTGAAGTTGTTTTAGCATTTCGGCTTCTTCTCGGAACCTAGCCCTTTCAGACCTGGAGTATTTATCCTGTAAAGAAGTAAATCGAGTTACTTAATTGTTCGATTAGTGTGTGAAAAGGTATTCGCTATGTATTCTACTGGATGTAGGAATAAAGTAACTTCGTCGCGAGTACAAACCTGGAGTTCGCACCATGCTACGGCAACCCCGGTCTCTGTATCAAGTCCTTGATAGACACTTTTGAACGATCCACGGCCAAGCTCAATGTCAAATTTAAGAAAGCGACCATTAGGGCTGTTACTAACAGCTTGTTCTGAGTCTGCTTGATCGTCTAGCTCAGTGTTTTTCTCTCGACGGACTCCTTTACCACCGGAGAGATGGCCGTTGGTTGTATCCGTGGGAGCATTGCTAGTGATATTCCCCGGTTCTTCCACTATCTCTTCGAAAAATTTAACTTGCTTTTTGGCTTTAGCTCCCTCCTTCAGGGAGATATCTTTTTCATCTCGCGTCTCCATTTGAAATTAGTTTACAATAGTCAAGAGTTTTTGCCTAAGTTGGCGGTATCGTTACACAGGGTGCGTGAAGTGCGAATAAGTGAACAAATTCCATGGCCAACTTTTCGCTTCACAATTTGTAGAAAATCAAATACAAATGAAACGTCCTTAAGGCTATGGACTAGATGATGTATATATAGATTTTGAACTCTCCAGCCAACTTGAACCGAAGTTGAATGGAGAAAGCCCCGTCCATTTCCATGAACAACTCGCCACGACCAACTACGGCCGAGATCAGCGCTCACATTTTAGTCCCTTCTTGTTGCTCAATTCGAGATGTAGTAGCTTCCTTTCAGTCGAAAGCAAAAGCGACCAACAAAAGCTACACAGTAGCCGAAAATCCCTGCAACAGCCCGTCTTTTTCTTGAGTCTGTAAGTTCCCTTTAAGTAATAAAAATGGCGGTTTAGGGAACGAAGACGACAAGTAAATAGAGGGAAATTTGCTATGAACCAACGGCTCTTTCAATGCGCATGCAGGGAACACTACGCTCCCGTGGGGGAGAGGCTAGTATCAAAGTGAGGCTAATACAACTGTTGCTAATAACAACAGATTGACAGACTGTCAATTGTGCTATTTACACGCATGCGCACTAATGTACACAAACAGGAAATTCCAGTTATCAGGAACAATTTGCATAACAAATTATTTTTTTTACACGTGACAAAAAGCCACCATGCATATGCTAACAACAATGATATTGAAACTACGTACATCTCAGTAGGAGGAATAAATTACTGATAATTTCCAATTTAATATGGCTCATGCCAATTAAAACACTTTCTTTGTAAGTTTCAGCGGTTTCATAAAATTCCTTTTTGTATATGTACATTTATTTGAAGACCTTAACGACAGAACAGACTGACAGCCATCCATTAAGGACACAGGTCATATACAAGATATGGCGCGGTATTCAAGACTGTGCACCCAATTTCATTTCATTAAAACAAACCCGACCCGTCTATGTTTGCATTTCCAAACTAGTCAACCACAAACAATTTTGAGGGGTCATTTTTATCGTGAATTCTTTTGAAAATGGTATCATTTCTTCTATCGTAAAGACGAAAGACAAATGGGAAGGAAAGCCTCTCCCACTGGTTTTTTGACCGATCGCAGGGGGGGGGGGGGGGGGTGCGGTTGCACTCAACCGCAAAAAGCGCGTAATTTCTTAATAAAGGATCGTGAAATAATACATTTTCTATGAATATGTCTGCCCTTATTCACCTCAGCAAATGGCTAATGCGTTCTTCTTTAGACATGAAGAAGTTTTTATTTTGTTAGCTGGAATCTTAAGGGAAAGATATTCAAAAAAAGCCAACATAAAATGACTGTTTGCGCTTAAAAGTCAAACTCGTGATTCCCATACATTACTATATCCAGGTACAACTCCATTGTACTATAACAAGTATTTTCTTAGCGCTTTTCAATCACCTGTTAAGTGGTGGAAAGGTGTCAAAACCCGCTAATTGCTAATGTTTTGTTGACGCTGACCATCAATCTCGGTCTCGAGCCTAATTAACGATTTCTTGAGTCATTCATTTTACAAAAGAAAAAAAGTGCGGTCGGTCTTAGCGCTCAGAGACTTCTGGGAAATTCTGATTGGATAACCCACAAGACATCGCGAGGCACAAATATATACCTGTCAACTCTCCGCGCATCATAGGCGAGAGTCTCAAGATTTGGACCTCTTCTCCCGCTCTGCCGCGTGGGGCACCAAATCTTCCTCTTTTTGACGATTAAAAAAATCCTTCTATGGAAATCGACATTTTGCCTATTTTTTCTATTTTTTGTAGCGCCTCTTATCAAACACGCATGTGAGATCTATATTGCGCGAGACGCTTTTTGAACGCCAAACGTCGTCTCAATAATAGCAGTGTATACCCCACCCCACCCCCAACAAAAAATAAATAATAATACCCTCCCCCAAAAATTCACAAGCCTTGAGATTTTCTGAGGATGACAGGTATGCAAATAATATGCGTTGTACTACTTCCTTTTCTAAACTGAAATTGGAAACCGTTGTAGTTTTCCGATCACGCACGAACCACTTGACCATCTCCAGAGCAAGTAAACACTTAAGAGGATTTAGCAGTTAGTTTAGCATATGGCAGTTTTTGCTTAATAATCTAATGTGTGACTTTATGATATGATCACGTGAACTTGATATCGGTTTGAGAATGTACTTTACCCCTAGCCCGTCGCTAGGCCTCATCGCCCTTCTGTTGCAAGAGAAAAGATCACGTGACTCCACCACCGAGGACGAAACCTGAAATAAAATCCGTCTATAAACGATAAAAATAAATCGAAACTTTCCTTTTCATAAAAAAAAATAAAATAATTTTTTGAGTGTATCATGGGGATCATGTTTGTAGCCGCCCTCGAGGTCTGTCAATTAGAATATGTATTTCGAAATTAAATCCTGAACATAAAATGATTTTTGATATCATAGAGCACTCACCCCTCCCCTGGTAGAATAAAGTGTTTATGACACGTATACGTGTACACGTTAGTGATGAGAAGCGAGGCAGAAGAGGGTCCCGTTTCATGGCTGGCTATACTTTTTATGTAAACTCCCACAAAAGAAAGAATGAGTCGCCGGGCTCACAAATGCAACGCAGGTCAGTTAAATTGTATATACGCGTTTTTAAAAGCAATAGGGATTATAGATTATGCTATTCTAACAAAACAAACAACGTTCTATCACCTATTAAAAATGGTTCTTTATGGAATTTGAAATCTCATTCATTTTGAAATACCATTCTATTCTGTCTTTATTTGAGTCGTGAAAAACTGTGAAATAGAAACGATACAGTTTTATTTTAGGCTTTTTTATATACAAAATTATCTAGAATAGTCCCTTCTCCAGGCAATATTTGAATAGTTTTTTCCATGTATTTATCCTCTTCTATATTAGTTTTCTGAGGCTATCCCCTATAGCCTCGCCCTCCGTATTCGCCGCATTTGTTCTACAGAAGAAAGCTTTAATAACCGCTGCAATTAACTCACCAACTAGCTCCTCAAGCGTGGCTATAAACCCGCTTTTCTCAAAAGACAAATCCTACGCGCTGCTAACATTTCCCGCATTGACGCCCTACGCCTTAATAATAACAACCACAAAAAGTCCCATCGCATCCCCTTTATCACTACTTATAACCCTACACTACCTAACATCAACGACATAATCCGTAGAGACTACAATCTTCTACTCTCGACTAAGCGATGCCATAAGTTTTTCACTGAGCCCCCTCTTGTCGCCTTTCGCCGCTCACCTGCTCACCTAACCTCCGCGACATCCTCGTTAAAGGCAAGCTACCTTCCGACCGCTCTCCCACCAACCAACCTTTCCGCTTTCCGTTGCGAAAGAAAAACTGCCTAAACCTGCCCCTATATTAGAACGATGGCCTGACAAGCTACACATTTTTCTCAACAGGTGAAACACGACCTCATAACCTCCCACATAACCTGCAATACTAAAAACGTGATTTATATGATTCAACGTAACCGCTGTAACCTTCAATATATTGGGGAAACTAAACGCAAATTAAAAGAACGCTTTAATGACCACCGCAGAAATGTAGACTCCCAATCCCGATCCATACAAACCCACGCCGCTGAACACTTCCTAAAACCTAACCACTCCGCTTCTGACATAGAGCTCATACCTATTGAAAAAATAAGAAATAACCGCGACTCCATCCGCAAAGCAAGAGAAGCCACACTGATAGCTCGCGCTGGCACTCTTGAACCCGGTGGCCTCAAGCGGCGTGAAGAAACCGTTTAGCTGTTTAGTAATCCACACCACCCTATTTACCATCTTCCATAAGTTACTCCTTACTCAATTACTATTTTTACCTTTTGTTAGTTAATCATCAATGAAAACCTTGTACATATACTAGCCATTGTAACTCATTTATAACCTGAAGAAGGCAGGTATTGGCCTGCCGAAATATCGTTCTAAAAAGCACAAATATGCGTTGTTGCCGACTTTTTCTTTTAAAAGGTTTTATAAAATCAAAGCTTTTCACTCTTCACTTATTTTCCTATTTATTTTATTCGGGCTACCTTTGTTACAATAAAGTGTTTGGGACTGGACACGAACTAGGTTCTCGGTTCATTCCCGAGCTCATTCTAACAATGAAATAATGACTCAAACCTCACCACATTGGAATAAGAGTTTCCCCTTTGGATATAATAACACGTCTTTTCCCAACAGACTCTGTAAAAAGCGAAGAAGAAACCGAAGACATGACACTTTTGCGCTCCAAAGTGGATCCAAAAGCGCAAGGCTCGATAACTCTTTTACAGGGGGTGGCTATCATTATTGGAATCATGATTGGGTCTGGAATATTCGTGTCACCGAAATTTGTGCTGGAAAATACTGGATCAGTGGGTATGATGGTTGTTGCGTGGGCACTCTGTGGCCTGGTAGCAACGCTAGGTTCTCTTTGCTACTGTGAGCTAGGGACATTGATTCAGAAATCTGGTGGTGAGTTGGTGTACTTCAGAGAAGCATTCGGTTCTCTTCCAGCCTTTCTTGTCAGTTGGACCATCATCCTGGTCCTCAAACCATCATCCATTGCCATCATCAGCATGGCCTTTGCATCTTATGCATATCTACCATTCATAACACCTGGCACCCCTGAGCCAACCACCACAATCAAGTTGATTGCCGCAGGGTGTATCATATTGTTGACCATTGTTAACTGTGTGAGTACCCAATTTGCCGCCAAGTCCCAAGTTGTGTTCATGGTTATGAAGCTTACAGCTATTGCAGTTGTGGTTCTACTCGGAGCCTACCATGCATTCAGTGGCCACACTAACAATTTCCAGGACTTGTTCAAAGGAACTAGTACTAATCTTGGAAAGCTGGCACATGCATTTTACAGTGGCTTATGGGCATTTGACGGCTGGAACCAACTGAACTATTGCACTGGGGAACTAAAAAATCCTCATGTTAACTTACCACGAGCAGCACTCATTGCCTTACCATTAGTGACTATTTGCTATATATTAATCAACATGGCATATCTGTGCATTTTAAGCCCAGCAGAAATCATTTCTTCAGAAGCTGTGGCCGTCACTTTTGCTGATAAGGTTAATCACCCCATAATTATGGCTCTCATCCCTATTCTTGTCTCTTGTTCTTGTTTTGGGGCAGCTAACTCATCAATATTCACTAACGCTAAGGTTGTCTGCGCAGCTGTTAAGCAAGGGCACATGCCTTTGTTTTTAGGTGCTGTTAACAAGAGATTACAGATGCCAATATATGCTGTTGCATCCCCCTCTTTTATAGGTCTTCTACTTTTGATTCCTAGCAACCTTGGCTCCCTTATCAGTTGTTTTAGTTTTGTGGCATGGGGCCTCTATGGTGGTGCTTTTCTATCATTGTTAGTGTTCCGCTGGAAGTTTCCTACTCAGCGACAACCTTATCGCGTGTGGACTGTGGTGCCAGTCTTTATGCTACTAATCTCAATTTATCTTATTATATCTCCGTTTGCTAGTAAACCAAAAGAGTCAGCATTTGCTCTGGGATATATTTTCACTGGGGTTCCCTTTTATTTCGTATTTGCATCTAAAAAGTAAAGTTATAGGTGAAGTAATTATGAGTAATAATATAAGTAATAATATATTATAAACATATATTCATCACATATATTCAATGTAAAGATTAAGTGACTTAAAAAGAATATTTTAGGACCAAGTGCTTTCCAAATGCCTACTTTTGTCTGCAAGCCCCCAAAAGTAAAAAATCAATAAAAACAAATGTGTAAATAGTTTACATAACTAGCATTCAGAGAAGGATATAGCTTTCTGTTCAAGGGGGTTTTGACTCAATTTTTTTTCCCATTAAATTTGGCTGTCCCGCATAGACACAATCTATTGAGATGCCAGTTTTAACAGTAAAATCTACACCAATTCAGGGGTGTAGCAGGGGGTGGGGCACTAGGGGCATGCCCCCCCCCGCCCAATATTTTCAAAAATTGTTAAAAAATGACCAATAAAGGTGGGACTGTTCCCCCCCCCCCCCCCCCCAATATTGCAAGGGTTCCTACAGCTTGCAATTAGGGTTTTCGCCCTTCCTGGGCCTTTTTTTTAAAATACAGGCACAACAAGAGTGAGGGGGGGCTCCCCTGGTCTGCCCTACATTCGCTACGGGTCTGGGGTCTGAGCTATAAGTTAAACAAAATTACTTGCAGGCCAGGATATTGAGTGGGGGGTGGGGCTCTTTTAACTATTTAGCAGACCTTTTTTTCTTAGGTAGCTCGTCCTAGCTCGCGGTGGTACTCGATTTTTCCTTCATCAGAGCGGACCTTCCAGTCGAGAAGGTTCAGTCGGACCTTCCCCCCATCCCTGGCTACTGGCCAGACTTTCTCGCTGTGGTCACTTTCGAGAACCTTGGTATCTTGTTATGGCAGAAAATACTTTTTTACACTTCCCAATGTGGTTTCCAAAGCACAGGCTACCCATTAAAATGTCGAAATCACCAGTCTAAGAGTAATTCCCTTGAATTGCACTGAGCACCCCTTCTGTGCATAGTGGCGCGCGCTGTTTGTTCGAAAGTTTCCGGTATGAAGTGCGCGCGCGCGGCAGTTGTACAAGAAAACACAGCAAAAGGCGCGCGTTTTTTACTTAAAATCGCTTTGACAGAAAAACGAAGTCGGTTACCCCTATTTTTTATTTGCTCAAATAGTTAAATATATACGGAAAAATGATATACTGAAAGAAGAAAAAAAGTTGGGTTGTAGAAGTTTTGTTATTTCTCTTAAAAGCCGTAAAATTACTTCAAAATGGCGCTTTTTACCGTATGAAAAGTGGCGAAAACAATGTCTTTTAGTGCGATCTCTTAAAATGTTATTTGTTTTGAACATTAGCTACTACGGGTTATTGTTTAGGAGATCGGATTTTGGCAGCTCGACAAGCAGAACTTATTTTTTTAAAGACTATAGGCACTCTTTTTGAAAACTAATAGTTGGGATTTTTCCTTGTGCGATCAGTAAAAACGCGTCAACTCTACGCCCCTCGAGGTCGGTACCCCCATTTTTTTTTATTACATTTTTTGAAAGCCCTTAACTTCAATATTGTTTATGCCAAGTTTAAAAAATTCTGGGTTGTAGAACTATTTCAAGGGAATTACCTTAAAGTCATAGCCTAGTTGAGATAATATTATTTGTAGTTAAGGAAACTAGAAATGTCAATATAAGACAACAAAATCTGGTAACTTGGGTTAAAAAAGCTAGAAGTTGACTTGTTTACCCAAAAAGTGCTCTCTGATCAAAGTAGTGCTCCTAAACCCAAATTGCGCTAAAAAAGTGCCGAGCACAATCTGGGAAGGCCTACTCTCCTGCCCACCCCTCCCCCCCCCCCCCCCCCCCCGTTTATTATAAAATCACGGTTTTTCATCTTCGTACACGGGCATCAGATTAGTGTCCCATTCTTTTTTGTTATTTTCGGGTGACTTGTCGTTTTTACAGCACTTAAATTCAAATTTACGCGTGCGTAAAGGTCGCGTAAAGATTTTGCGTAAATGTTGCATACGTAGTTTCTACGCTAATGTTTTCTGCGACCTTTTAGCGGGACGTAAAGGTTACGTCGACATAATCTTTACGCAATCTTTACGCCACGCGTAAATCTCGACGTCGTGACTCGATTTAACAGTTAAATAGGTGTGCACGAATGAGGCCGTCAAAAAACAAAACCCTTTCTATGGATGCAGGCCGCCTCCTCAGCGAATCCTGACTACTCGCCTGGATAACTCTAGCCAATATTGATTGAACAACCCGCTTTCTACTTAATTTCTACCTGCCTTGATTATGATCCACACGATTCGGCCGTTGTGTGTGTGTGTGTGGGGGGGGGGGGGGGGTGGGGGTGCACCCCCCTTGGTACGAGCCTGCCGTCCTGTTATTTTCGAGTAACTTTTATCACATCATGAAAATCCAAATTGCGTATGGACGACATTTACGCATTTTACGCAAACTTTACGTTTTGCGTAAATGTTGCATTTGCATAGTCTTTCACTACTGCGCAGACGGCGTAAGTATACTGTTTCCGCGACCTTTTAGCGGGACGTAAAGGTTGCGTTAATTACGCAACACGTAATCTCGACGTCGTGACTCGATTTAACAGTTAAATAGGCCGGTGTGCACGAATGGGCAGTCAAAAAACAAAACCCTTTCTATGGAAGTAGGCCGCCTCCTCAGCGGATCCTGACTACACGCCTGGATAACTCTAGCCAATAGTGGTTGGACAACTGTCTGTCTCTTTATTTTCTACCTGCCTTGATTATGATCCATACGTTCCTAGTCGATTATAATTGTGGCACGCCCCCCGTCACATTAGCGGCGGAAAACAGGCAAGGAGGTATTACAATTAGTAGCAGTGTCTAGCTTTTGAGAAGCTGGAAAATGCCGAAATTCAAAAAAGAAAGCATGGCCTCGAACAGATCCCCGTATATCAATAAGCTTTCTTTCAAAGTTGTCTTGAGCCCCCCACCCCTCCATAACAACACACAAATGTTTTGCGTCACTGCAAGACGAGGCTACCATAAATTTCCATTGGCCTTTACCTACATATATTAGTTTTTTCCAGTTAATAAGTATCTAGTGATTGTTCCTTGCTACCTTTTCTCAGAAAACAGAGCAAAGAACCGTGTTCAATTCACATTTCTTGTTCACTACTCCCTTTATGGCCAGTGCAGCGCGTGTGATTACAAAACAATGAAACAAAATCAAGGGCAAAGAAAATAAGAAGATTAGCCATGTTTGTGCAAGAGTATTAACTAGGGTATTAATCTGTGTATCGACCGTGCATAAACAGGAATAGATCCAGACCTTTTATTGAAAGGGGCAAGCGGGCACCAACATATGGTGGCATTAGCGGGAGGTAAATCTGTTGATTCTATTTCCCCTTTATGTCTTCTTCAAACTATTTCCCCACTCCCCTACCTTGAGAACTGTACTCAAAGCTATTTTATGGTAGACACGTATGATCTATAGCAAAAAAAAAAAGAATTGATTGCTAGAAGAGGGTTCATAAGCAGGCTTTTGGGACTCTGCATTCGGTGTGATAGATATATCAGACTCACTAGGCCTCCGAAAGTTCTCTTTATGGTTTTCTTGCTCAATTGCATGCTATCGCCATTTATAATACTATATAGTTAATGTTTATGTTCTGTTGGCCAAATACCACTGCATACGTTCAGTCGTCCTATTGATGTTTGTTATCCTAGTTTTTTTCCCATTCATACTGTGCGGTTTCCATTCAGGATACATACGACTGCTGCCGTGCCGTTGTACGAGGTCTTTGTGGCGTTAGCACGTGCCCCCAGAAACCCTATAACTTGGATATTTTGATAATGGTCTATTCTCCCGTGTTCGTCTTATTGCTTATCCGTTTGTCCCTTTAATGCAATCGCCGCTAATTTGTGGTTAAATTTCACACGAGGCAGCTGTTACGTATTATCGTCGGCTGGAAATCTTCCCGCGCTTGTCTTCACTTTTTGGGCAATTCATAAATGGCAAGGCAACTTAGTGATTGATGGTCCTAAATGGACTTGCAAAAAGTGCTCTAACTACGCTGTACTATAGTTCTATAATACTATACAAGCGCTAATTGATAAAAATAGTCAATTAATATTGAATCGTCTTTTAAAGGATCTACTACTCTTGGTAGGTTATATTAATCAAAATCTGTCCTTAGCTTTTGTAAAAAAAAAATAAAAAGAATTCCACAAAGTATTGTGAGTTTTTGTTTGTAGGATGTTTTAAGTTCTTAAAACCTCGAGCAGACATCTCGATATGTGGAGCGTGGTGGTTCATTTATCAAAAGGGGTAGCGTTGGGTAAATCCGAGACTTGCCGAGACGCCGAGCACGCGTTTCGGAATCCGAGCCCGAGCTTTTTCCGGCCTCTTTACAACCGAGCTCGAGCCTTTTTTTTTTAGCTTGGTTTCGGGTAACTTCCTCGAGGTTTGTCATAAATATCAGTTTAAAAAAAAAGTAGAGTTACAATACAATCTTGCTTCGGTAGCTAAAGTTTCCGTTTAGAGCGAAAAGGCTCAAGACTAGAGACTCGAACAAGAAGGGTAACAAACTAAAACAGATCGCGTTAAAAAAAAATAAGAGACTCTGAAAACACGTTTAAAAATCCCAGATTTCGAGACCTTGGTAGAAAAAAAACGAGGCTCCGAGACCCCTAAAAATTTGAAAACAACGAGATTCCGAGACTTGCGTAAAAACCGCCGAGATTCGAGACTTTCGAAATTTTTGCGAGACGAAATTTCAAGGTACCACCGCTACCCCTATCAAACGTTTGCACTGGTCTTTCTTCTAAACAACAATAAGAAGGGCAAACAAGGGCTTTTGATCATAACAGACTTCGGAATTCGTTTCAAATTAGATTCTCGTGAATGCTCATAAGACCCCATCATGCAATCATTCATCAGATATATACAAATGTTATCACGAAACAATCGGTAACCTAATCTTTTCTCAATTAAAAATTATTAAATTCTCGTAATTATGAAAACGTGGAGCCAAGTGTTAAATGAATAAGTCTATTTTTCATTATTCTGTGCAACTCTGATTTGTGCAAGGGGCCGGGTTCTGAGGATAGCAACATCTGTATTATCTACTATTATACACCTGCCTCGTTGCGTAGCGACCGCCGATAGCCGCGACTGCAACTCATGCAGTGCATGCAACTTCTTAGTGAAAGTGAGTCATGATTTCGTCTGTTGCCCTAAATTTCCCAATTTAACAAATTGATTTATAGTAATGGCCAAAAGCCAAAAACTACATTGTTGAAACGGGCGAGTAGAATTCGCACAAGGTTAGGGGTCTTTCTTGTACTTTCGGGCAAAAAAAACCCTACAAATTAATGGCTTTTTAAAAGACTTTAGTATAATCTTCTAACCATCCTATGCGCCTTATATCTGTGTTAGAAGCGCTCTCTAAAGGAGATCTGTTAAAAAGAAACATATGCCGTCTATCGGTTCTCATTATTCGTAGCTCGGGGAACCAGAGCAATGAGGAGAGACAGAAACTGGAGTTCCTTGCTTTTACTTAAATGCTACAAAAGTTTTTTTTTTCAGGTTTTGAAGTGAGGCATAGGTATAATCGCACGTTGCCTGGGCAGGGCATCGAAGAGCATTTCTGAGATAAACACACACGTCCAATAAACGGCATTGGGTACCGCGTGGAAACTTGACCACTGAAAGGTCAGCGATAGACAAACAGAGCATAGACGCTTTGGCTTCGAAACAAAAGGGAGGCAATTTCCCTTTGTTGTAAAGATAATTAGGCCTTTTAGAATAGTGAAAATGCATTTACTACGTGGCCATCGAATGTTTTCAAGTTTTTTTAATCTGATTTTGAACAATTTTAAATTTGTTTTGGCCAACTACTAGCCTCAAGATTAAAGAAGTTTACTTTTCTTACTGAGAGTAATTCAAGAAAGCTACCACCACTGTTTTTATGACGAAAATAGTGTGCTTTTATGACAAAAGTGTGACTTTTGTACTATGGCACAAGTGGGCAACAAGCACTAAGACTCCTTTTGCCCGCAAACTAAAAAGTATAGAACATATGACTCAAGTTCATGATAATTCTTTATTACTACTCAAATTCGGCATTAAATAATTATTTACAAGTCATATTTCGTCGCCATTCTTGGCGCTATTTACAATATATTCTATATGGTTAACAAGTGTATGTTCAAGGGCTATCTATATGTCTCATAGTAATTACCACGGTCTCCAGACTTTACTAGGGGCAGAGACATGTGTGTAGATCGCCGACCTCTGAGCTTGCGAACTCTTTTCAACATGCGACGAGGCAAGCTGGTACTCAGGGACATGATGAGGGTTCACAGCCACAGGTAGCTTTCGCGTGTTGGCTAGACTGTACATGGATGGTGGAGCGGCGACAACGTAGGGTTCACAAACTCTTTGACCGGGCCTGCAACCTTGACAGCAGAGGGGCTTAGAGAGTTGACTGGTAGAACACACCGGGTGTTGTCTTGCGTTCGCTTGCTCTGGGCTCATTTGCTCCATCTTCACGTGGTGGAACTCATTGGCTTTTTCGAGATCTGGCCGCGGCATAACTGTTAAAAGATTAAAGAAAAAACGAATATGTTTCGGTGCCATACAGTTAGATTTGTATCTGCCTATTCTCTACGCGTTTTTATTAACGTGTGTGTTGACGTTCGATTACTTTGTTATCGCGTCTCAGAACGCAAAACACTGCATCATCATCACTGGACCATGAAGTATAATTATTGAATTGCAAATTTCTACTCACCAGTATTTCTGCGGCTTTGGATGACTTTGAGAAAGTTTACTGTGAGCTCGAGGATTTCGGCTTTTTCCATTTTCTCGCAGTTTTGTTCGGCTTGAGGACACTAAAATAATAGAAAATAAAAAATCATTAGGCTTTTTGCATTTAAATAGATTTAATATCCTTGGTTAACGAAGTTTCGTTTCGTTTCCTTTAGTGATTTTAGTTGCCATAAATACTCACGTTTTGATATAGTGATGACAGGACCAGTGTTTTCAACTCGTTTAGGCTATGGTTAATTCGGGCTCGGCGTTGCCTTTCGAGTAAGGGTTTACTGGACTTGTTCGCCTATTATAAGAAGAAGAAATTAAGCGAAAAAAAAAATCAAAACAAACTAAAGAAAAATGTGAGTTTCAAAAATTTGATTTCGCAATATAATTCCAGCAGAAAATAACTTACCAGTTTGCATTGTCTGTTCTTGAGAACTTTGTCGAAGCTCTTGTCAGCCATGATTTTGAGGTTTTTTAGTATGCGGAGGTAGTGACTTGTTTGGAGATAGCTTTAAAAGCGAATGCCGGTTGTTGCAGTGCGTGCCCTATTTATACCCGTGTGCAACTCCTAATAAATTGTATTCGACACATTCTCGGCCAATAGAATCCTAATGCCGATAACAAGCACCACGGGCAAACAATACAGGTTGCACGCGAATGCAACTCGCCTATTCTTTCACCCCTAATTGCATTAGAATAGGCGGAAGCGTTGCACGCGATTTGCATATTGCGCACTTTGTGTGCAATGCATAATGCCGCTATCTGATTGGCCGGCGGTGCGCGTCGCGTCTTAGTTGCACGTGTTGCTTGCAATCTATTTGCAAAATGCCGTTCGCTCGCGCTCGACTCGTGTGGGCGTCAAATTCTTCAGCATTGTTTTTAATGAATTATTTGCCTTGCTCAATAATTGTAACCCTACTCCCTATTACCCGTCAATTTGTACCAGTAAGCACCGCAAAGTATAGGAGAGCCATAAAGGCATTATCCTCTTTTTTATAACACACTTTAAAGAAGAGTCTCCCGTATTTAATAGTCTTTTAATAACCACCAGGTCTTCATTATGATCTGTTTTATAGCCTGAAGCTAATCGTGTGGCTCGACAAGACTCGAATCAATTGTTTATTTCTGCTCTCTTCTCCTAAATCTATGAATTAATCTTTACCTATTGATTGACAGAGCCCTAAAAATTCATAGTTAAGTTACTTTTGAAAAATTAGAGTTTTGCCTTTGAAGCTAATGATGTTCAATGCTCATGTTCCTTAATTCAAGACAGGCCGTCTATGCATTTAGATTGATGTGATTTTTTGAGTGGTAAAAGTTAAAGGTCTGCTGCCTTGTGCGCATTGTTTCCCACGAGCTCTTCTGTGTTGACCCTGAATGCGCGTCTCTTTTTGTTCGCTCAAACAAAGGACGCGGCAGCCAGCTGCCCTGCAATGCATGTGCCAGCTATTGCATAGCAACCCAATTGCCCACTTATCCTGACGCGTTGCACCGGCTATTGTTTGCGGAGTTGCATTGAGTAAACGACGCCGATGCAATTAGGATACAACTCACTTGCAATATGATTATTTGAGAATATAAATCAAATTCTCTGAGTTCTAGTATAAGTGAAAAAGAAAACGTAACTAAATACCAAATCGTTGTCCACTCTCTTAGCCTTGAAATTTTGACATAATTTTTTTATGGTAAAAAAAAAACTTTGACACGTGCTTGTGCTATTGTTACGCCGCTAAATCAACATAACCCATAGAAGTGCTTCAGAAAGTACATATGGGCTTGTTTTTCGTTTTATAGACTCCCAATTGGAGGATAAAAAATAATAAACCAATAAAAAAAAGTAACTAAGCCCGCTGTTTATGTTTTCCTGTCAGCGGAAAAAAATGCGAGAACTAAGACCGAAAGCAGTGCCGGGAGATTTCGCTGGCAGAAAATGGCGGCAAGGAATTCGAAATAATTATATCAACTTAAAAATATGCCTTGCAACTATCTGAAGATGTAACAAAAATATCTTCAAGTGAGGGTGGAAGCCGTTGAGCTAACTCTTAAGTGATTATGGGTGAAAAAATCCAGCTTGCTTCGGCGGGGAATGATATAAAGATATGGGAACTACCGGGTTTGCACGCTTTGACTTCGCTGACTCCACACTCTCAGCCAGTCACTTCCATATGCTGGAGCGGAAATAGTATCCTTTACCTCAAAATCTGGAATGATTTAGTAGCTATATATTTTAAGATTTTAACACACTGCAGGATTTCTGGTTTGAAATGGCAGGATTTGTTCAAGTCAAATACGACTGTGTTTTGGTAGTTTGTTCGAGAATTTGGTTCTTGTCGATTATGGTGTTGACGTTAACAATATTTAAGTTAAGTATTCAATATCTCTTCATGAATTCCTTTTTTTTGCATTGGCGAGTATTCCTGGCTATGTTAAGAATTTCTTGTTCCACTTGTACTTGTAGTGTCGTTGTTTGCAGATAAAAGTGTCTAAATTGCAGGAAATGATGCTTGTTTACATTTCTATCGTCAAAAGTCTACCATTAAAACTTTTGTCGTCACACATTAATATTGAATAAGTTTGGCCTAAAAAGAACACGTTGTGTTGGGTTCCTATATTCATCCAATAGTTTTATCCATAAGATAATACTATAATGTACTATTGCCTATGTGTTGTTAAAATTAAATTAGCATTTCTATATGTTATCATATGTCTTTTCACACAATATGTGACATGGCTTATTTGAAATTAAAAATCTCCTGGTTTGTAGCATTAAATATTTCCCTGATTCTATGCTGAAAAATATGTGAACCAACAAAAATATTTTCAGTAAGAAACTTGTCTACTCCCAATATTTGTTAGCCCTGAGATTGACATCTGAGAAATGTTTTCATAGAGCTATTGAGGTAGGACTGTTAAAGCAGCATTGTCACCAGTTTACTTTGTCAGGCCAATGGAAACTTCAACTGGCAAGAGACAAAATAATCTATTAGAATCATCACTCTCAAACAGGCCTTCTGCTTTTAATTATCAGTTACATGCTCAGAAGAAGCTTTCAAAAGACATACTGCTTTAACAATTTTGAAATATTTTTAATGTTTTCCATTAAAAATAATTGGAAATTGACCTGAAGTAAACTGTAATATTACAGCTTTAAGTTTTGTTCTCTTGTGAGAAATGTGAGCTAAATGACAGAAATGTTGTTGTTTTTGTTCAATCAAACTTCCCCTAGCCTGTTTTAAATTACTTATCTTGTGAGTAATGTTCTCTTGAGAGACATGTACAGTAAGTCCTTAACCTCTGTGCAGATCAAAGCCTTGCAAGTGTCAGTTCTGATAAAGTGGTGCTCACATATTTGAAGGGAGGAATCAACCGTTCTACTGACTTTGTTGTTGGGGTCAGTAATCGGTTATTATTTGTCCAACCACCCCAGCTTGGCTGGAATATCCAGATTTCCAATAAAACCATTACCAATGACCAGGATATGAAAAATTCTAATTAAGCAGCATCGTATTGCAGAACACATTTTTTCTATATACCAAATTGCTCAAATAAGCCCAAAGGTGCTTATTCAAGGTGCTTATTGGGGGAGATGCTAATTTCAAGATCCATTTGATCTCTAGACAAAAAGTTCCTAATTAGAGCTTGTAGGGAGGAATAAATCCTCCCAGAATCATAATGTAACAAGATTTAAGGTGTGCCTAAGGGGGAACCGAAAGTCGCAAAACTGCACGACAGAAAAATGTGCAGTCTAGAGAAACAGGCAAGGCCCTTATTCTGGGAAGGCACAACCCTTTTTTGGCAAAATGCTTATTCGAGCAATTTCCCCTCCTTTGAGTAGTTCTAGGGAATTACCGTACATTTAATCCAAGGGACAGGGGCAAAAAAAGGCAAAGTTCAAATTGTAAGGTCGTGTTACCTTATATTCACTTGATTTTTTGCATAGATGTTTCTTGTGTTTTATAAACCAAAATAAGGTTTTGTATTTTTGGGTAGATAATCCGTTCTTGAGATATTGCAAATTATAAGACTCTTGATTTGTCTGAAATTGCCAATTTGGGCGAAATTTACCACTTTTTTCATGATCTATGGCAACTTTGCTCAATCATATCTCAGGAACGGATCATCTACCAAAAAATACTAAAGCTTATTTTGTTTTATATTATGCAAGGAACCTCTAGGCAAAATGTAAACAAAATGTAAGCTAACACAACCTTACAATTTTTAATTTTGCCATTTTTTGCTCCTGTCCATCCAAGGTTAAATAGAGACATGCAGTATAATTTGCACCGCCCTAGTCCAAGTTGTAATTCCCTCTAGACCATGTTGATTACAGAGCTCCTTGAATAAATAAACCTAAAGTCTAACAATTAGGCTTTACCCTCAAATAGCATTTTTCATATATAAAGATTTTGAAAAAAAGTGGCATGAATTTTGTAAACTTGTTGAAAATCTTTTTTCTGTTCATCTGTAAACATGAATCTTTCTTTTCTAAGGATGGTCACACATGTGCTGCCTTCAACTCTACTTCACGCTACTTGCTGCTTGGAGGCAAGACCAAAACTCTCACTGCATGGGATGTGCGATCAAAGAGCGTCAAGAAGACTTACAAAGATCACAAGGATACAGTCTCCTGTCTGCAGTTCAACTGGAATGATACCAGCATTGCATCAGGGTCCGTTGACGGCAACATCCTGCTGCACAATGTTGTGACAGCGCAAGTTAGCCAGCCTTTAAGACAACCTAAAACACAGGTTAGCAGTAAACATGTTAGAAAAGGCTGTCAGTGTCATACTAGTTTTGTTGTATGGCCTTTGCTTCTAAGGCCAGAGGACCCAGATTCATTTCTAGATTAGATTTTCTGAAATATTTGATGTAAATAAAATGGATCTCTGTAAAAGAAAATGGTTTTCTGCGAATTATGCTGTGTATTCTTGTCTTCTCAAATAAGGAATTAAAGTCAGAGGTTTCATATCTTGAACACATTGTATTAACCTTACATTTTGCCAGGAACTGACATGTTGATAGTTATATTGAAAATATTGTTATGAATCAATACAAAAGGCCCAAATAGTCTTGATCCTAAAACCAGAAGAATAAATACAATGCAGACTCAGACTTATTAAGTCTGCCCTGAAGTAGTCTCATTAACGATGAAAATTTGGCAAAGTCGAATACCAGTTTTTGGTGCATTGGAAATATTGTTATGTTTATCAAGTATTGTCATATCGACAAAGTCACTTCTTATATTTCCTATAACAGTATCTCACTGGGGCCCAACTTGCCCCATATTCAGTTCTACTATACAATTTAATAGTTATACTTATCTTGTTCTCTATGTTTCGTTCCAGGCAATAAGGGGATTACAATTTTCACATTTCAAGAAAGCACTACTTGCATCAGTGAGTGACGATGGTGCGTCTAACCTGTGGGACACAAATTCGCGTAAGCTGGTGACGTCGTTCGTGAATGAGCACAAGGCTCCAGCTACTGCTCTTGCATTCTCCCCTGCCAATGAAATGCTGCTGACAAGTGTTGGTTTGGATAAGAAAATTGTTTTTTACGACGTCCAAGGAAAAAAGTATGTATAATCGGGGTTATGCAACTGTGAACGTTGCTAATTTGAGGACAAACGGTGTTTACCTTGATTCAAAACAAACCAGACAATGCTCAAATAAGCATTAATTACACAAAGCTTCACCTTCAACTCAACCTTGTTTTTTGATGTTCTTGAAGGCCAGTGAAAGTCATTACAGCAGATGGTCCACTTACAGCTGTTGACTTTTTAGATGATGGTGTCACTCTTGTTGTCGGCACAACTCGTGGTAGGTGTGTCCTACAGTTGATCGAACATGATTTGGTTTTAAATAATAATTTAAAAAATAATTTTTGATACTATCTATGTTTTTTTGATAGGTTTTTACCAACATCTTATTCTGCTTAAGAATTGAGTTTTATTCTGTTCCAGGCAAAGTTTGTGTTTATGACCTTCGCAGTGGGTCATCACCTATCAACACTCAGGCCGCTCACATGTCCTCCGTACAATGTCTGCGATTCCAGAACAGTTCCTCTAAGGTGAAAACATGAGTGCTCTTTCTAAGGGAATTTTATAGTGTAGCACTCTTCAAGTGAGGCTGATGAGTGTTCTGTATAAATACAAACTGCTTCATGGTGTTTACTATCACTTAGGTTGTAAGCACTCATCATAATCATCAAGACATATTACGGAAAACCCTCTCCGTTCGAGCGCATGATGATGATAACATCAAGTACTGCCTGTAAGCAGGCTAAGACACAAGCTGTAGTGTGCTTATATCAAAGTATCTCATCCTCAGTTTTAGTGCCCCAAATCACTTTATGTTGTTTTCTTCACTTGTGTTTTGATAGCTTCTTCCTATGTTTGTAATAACAGGGAGTCGATCTGTGATTCCTGAAAAATACCTGCACCCTGGTGGGACTGTTCTAAGATCCCCCTCAAATTACCAAAATAGAGTGTTTACATGAAGCTTAACCCCTTGGTTCTGAAAGTTCCCCAGAATTTCCAATTTCCTTTGTGGAAGGTTGGATTGATCTTGTCTGGAATTGAACAATAACAGTGAGGTGGTCGCATACGAAAAGTTTACAGTACTAACTGATGTTTTTTTTCCCCAGAGCGATTCTATGCTAACAAATAAAACAACCAAGTCAGCAACAAATATTAACCCTATTAACACTAGCAATCAGCCAGGGCGGACCACAACTGCTCCACAACCCACCCCTAAGAGTTCAGCATCTGTGCCAAACCCTGCCACTCAAAGTATGGTGTCACATACTAATGGTATTCGTGGGGATGATGTGGAGGTCTTTTCACCCATAAGGGAAGGTGAGACTTGCTATTGTAAGCTGTTATGAGATACACATCATGCTATTGTAAGCTGTTATGAGACACACATCATGCTATTGTAAGCTGTTATGAGACACATGCTATTGTTATCTGTTATCAGATACATGCTATTGTAAGCTGTTATGAGACACACATCATGCTATTGTAAGCTGTTATGAGACACACATCATGCTATTGTAAGCTGTTATCAGATACATGCTATTGTAAGCTGTTATGAGACACACATCATTCTATTGTAAGCTGTTATCAGACACACATCATGCTATTGTAAGCTGTTATAAGACACACATCATGCTATTGTAAGCTGTTATGGGACACACATCATGCTATTGTAAGCTGTTATGAGACACATGCTATTGTAAGCTGTTATGAGACACACATCATGCTATTGTAAGCTGTTATGAGACACATGCTATTGTAAGCTGTTATCAGACACACATCTGTGCTATTGTAAGCTGTTATGAGACACATGCTATTGTAAGCTGTTATGAGACACACATCATGCTATTGTAAGCTGTTATCAGACACATGCTATTGTAAGCTGTTATCAGACACATGCTATTGTAAGCTGTTATCAGACACACATCATGCTATTGTAAGCTGTTATGAGACACATGCTATTGTAAGCTGTTATGAGACACACATCATGCTATTGTAAGCTGTTATGAGACACACATCATGCTATTGTAAGCTGGTATGAGACACATATCATGCTATTGTAAGCTGTGATGAGACACACATCATGCTATTGTAAGCTGTTATGTGACACACATCATGCTATTGTAAGCTGTTATGAGGCACACATGCTATTTTAAGCTGTTATGAGACACACATGCTATTGTTAGCTGTTATGAGACACACTTTTAATGCTTCAATACAATATTGCATGCTTAGGGACCAAGCCATTATCACTGCCAGTAAAAGGAAGTACAGACTCCTTGAGCATGTACATAATTTTGCAGTTAGAGCTTCAAACTTACCGTAAAAGGGTTACTTACCTTAGACGTGAAGTATCCCAATTTTGTCATCCTAGCAAAGTACAAAGTGTTAAAAGGATCCATTTCCTTCGGCTGATTTGGGGAAGCTAATGCGATATTTTTTATCGAATTCAGTAAATAAAGTATTAAAGTTTGGTTTTAGATGGTTATTTCGAGATTTTAGCACATTTTAGCACAGATATAAAATGAAAACAAAAAAAACAAAGGTGCGACTAAAAAGGGTTCTTTCAGACCTAGAAAAATTCCTCAAACATTTTATTTTAATTTAAAATCCTCTTAAAAGTGTTTTTTTTCCCTTCTCTTACAGCCAAATCTTTAACCACTAGTTCAATCCGAGTTGACGATACCCATACGACTGAAAAAGACCTGAAAATGAATGGAAACACTATCGCTCCAGACAGTAAGTATATTGTATGCATGCTTTGCATATTGCCTTGTGTGATGATCCTAAGGGACGGGCCATTTAACTTTTGAGGGGGAAGGGAGTAGATGATTGGATGAAAAAAAAAAAAAAATTCCTGCAAGGCATATTAACAAGAAATCGCACCTCTGTAAAAAAAAAAAATCCTGCCTAATAGCCCTAATGACTACCCAGGTTATACCTTGAGAGCACTTGGAGCTGAGGTGTTATGTTGATAACTATATCGATAAATTATTCTTTATTTTCGCCTGACATTTTCACGAATTGTAACCCATACAAATGATTTAACAAAAAGATAAAAAGAGTCTCGCCATTTTAGGAATACCACAGTTTTTTTTTTCACAAAATACATCGAAATGATAAATTAGTTCAATGTCAATTATATAGAAATTTGGCAAAAAAAATTGGCAGCAGATGATGTCCATGCTTGGGCTCCTGCTGGCCGGAACACATTCCTTCAGTTTGTTTTCACTCATAATAATCTAAGGTGAATTCCTGTGCATTAATGACACCGCGGGTGTCATCACCGGGCAGGTATACTGTTTTCACGAAGCGTCGTGCTTAACCCGCCTTGATGCGAAAATAACGATAATGGAGTATTCCTGGAGTTAATGCTTCATAGGTCGATTTTGTTGAGATGAAGAAGCGCTTTGTGAAAATGTACAACAAACGCAAGAATCCGAACACGGATTCAGGTACGGGAGAGTTTGTACATCGAGCTGTTTCCTTCTGACAAGAGATTGCGTTATGCTTCAAATTATTCAAGGCGATGTTATGATAGAATGCGAATATGAGTTTGGCATTCTGTGTGCATTACAAGATCAGTTTGTTGCGGCATTGTGACGGGAAATGACCTTACATTAACTTCCGCCAGAATTCGTGAAACTCAATTTCCGACAAAAGCTTCATTTTATACTTCCAGTCCAATCATCTATAAAATGAAAACAATTGAAAGGAATTGAAAGTTTGTATTGTTTCGTGATATTGGTTTGAGTTATCTATTTTTTTGGTAAAAACACTTTCGCAGTATATACGTGAAATCCGATGCGTTCTATGAGTGATTTTTAATACTGTGGTCTCCGGAGCAATTTTTCGCTGGATGTCCTACGTTAGGGGAAGTTTGTCGGACTCTTTTTTCTTCCGGCAAGAGTCGATCACCTTTCGGACTTTTGCTCGGATGTTTTCCCACTGTTGTTCGTTTGCCTATTTTTTGGGCGTTGTTTTGGTGGGGGAAGCGTGGAGATGTGTGGGAGGTCAACCGTTCCTTGGGCTTGGTTATTCGCCTCTCAGATGTTTGATT
Source organism: Nematostella vectensis (assembly GCF_932526225.1). Classification (NCBI taxonomy): domain Eukaryota; kingdom Metazoa; phylum Cnidaria; class Anthozoa; order Actiniaria; family Edwardsiidae; genus Nematostella; species Nematostella vectensis. The sequence goes on along the minus strand of NC_064034.1, from coordinate 17,925,836 downwards.
CTGCTGGCCAATTCAGAGCGTTTCCCTTTTTGTTTCAGGCTCCGGTATCTTTTCACCCCTGGCCAGCAGCACTAGCGCATCGGACTCGCGCCATCGCCCAGTAGGCGGCCCAGCCTACTCTCCCACGGAGAGAGCCTATCCTATCACGGACCGCGCCTACTCACCTACGGGCCAGCCCTATCCCAAGACAGACCGGCAGCCAGTCGATGAACACAAACCACAGCAGCCAGGTTGGTCAGCAAGCCCTATAAGAAAATGTTAAAATGGAAAGCGCTAGGTTTGCAAACGGTTTGAAACTCTTAGGTTGCCTAGGACCCCCATTTTACTCACCCCCTGTTCTCCTTTACACAAGGATGCACTCCAGAATCCATGTATCGTTACTTGCATTGGTCCGTGGGTGACATAAAAATGGCTCAGTCCTGAAAGCAATAAATATCAAAACTCCAAACTTGGATCTGTTTTTTACGACGGATCTATTTATTTGGTATTTATGAAGCAATCCGGGTTACAATACAGGGATTTATTGAGTTCAACTTTATTCCAATTGGTTTAATGTCAACTGAAATTACTGGGATTGTCCTTTGCTATTCCTGGTCTTTCTGTTTATGTCGGGGAACCCCGCCCTTGGTTACGCCCCTGTACAAGGCCCGTTAACATTCAAGGAATGGGAGTGATTAAGATTGAAGTTGTATCTAATAGTACATCTGATGATCTCTGTCAGAACCAACAAGTCGTCCTGTCCCAAGTACGAACAACAACCAAGACGCTCTCTCTTCTCGAAACAGGCCCCCCTCGGAATCCTCTTCTGCTAGTGGCAGGCTCTTGGAGGAGACAAGTAACACGGATGTGCAGGGCACGAGACCACCACCCGATTCGAATCAGGTCAGCAGAGTCACGCTTCAGGGGAGCTCAAGTGACTCCAGCAACCACTCGTGGAAGTTTGCAGACGGACCTACCCAGTCATCGATGTCTCCAAAAATCTCGCCCCAGGTCCCTCGCAAAGTGTCTGGTACCAGTTCGGTAGAAGTTAGAGAACCAGGTGTTTTAGGTGAGTTGCTGGTGATAGTATAGTAACGTTGGGAACTGTTCCGTGGAGAGCCTACTACGTTTAAGATCTTCGAGCCTGTGCGCAAAGGGGCAATACAGTGTATGGTTGGCTTTCCTTGACGCAAAGAAAAATAGCTCTCTAAGGAAGAATTTATTATAAAGTCACATAAGCATTGCTTTGATCTTTTTAGATGGCCCCGATATTCTGCGCACCAATCTTTCTCAGCCAACCAGCACCCTAGCTAACGGACCGACAAACACCAGTCCCCCACAGATGGTAACGCAACAGGCCAGCGGTGGATTGCAGCCATTCCAAGTCGAGTTTATAAAAAACATGATCGATGACTCAATGGATGAGTTTAGGTGCGGATCCAAATGGAAAATTGTTTTTGTAGATGCTGTTGATGTTGGGTGATGGCGTTGTGTAGCGTTGTTATCATCAAAGCTTGTACAATTTGTCTCTTTTATCGTACTCGGTTGTTTCCATTGATGTTTATCCTCGTTGATAATTTTCGTCGTTTGTGTCCGATTGTTTTGTCGTGGTGAAAGCCAACTAATTCCCATGTGTCCGGATTTCGTTGAATGCTAACTCATTGGAATGTGTATCCCATTGTGTCGTCGTGTTGAAAACTACCTTGTTGCCGTCTGTTTCAAGGGTGGCGATGCACAAAGACGTAGTCAATCTTCAAGTAGAGATGTTACGACAGTTCCACATACAGCAGGTAACACTTACCCCCCCCCCCCCCCCCCCTGTGCTATAGTGGTATTTGTTAGTTTTACCAATAATCCCGTCAGATAACCGCTGAGGTTGCTGGCCATTGGTAGCACGAAGGTGCTAGTACACTATCTCACATACTCATGATTGTAAAATGCGAAGAGCAACCCCTTGGCCTTTCCCTGCTAGCAGAGGCCTCTTTTCTCTGTATTTCGCTGGGCTGGAGTTCGCGAGGAAAAGATACCTCTGCCATGGGTCGAAACTGTTTCTGTTGCGCATGCGTGAGCGTTAATAAGCGACCGACGTGCCAAAACCCGTACCATCGCGCGAAAGCTGTCAATATGCTTTGCATGGGTTTAGTCGGAAAGCATGAATCAAACTCCGGTTAGTCCTCCTCTTCGAAAAAAGAAAACAACTGTTCAATTTCAATCACCTAAAACGTCACTAAAAAGATTGAACAACAAACGCAGCAAAGACTAGTTTTGTCTTGTTTGTGGAATTAATTTCAAGACATCTGGGCAGCCGAGTTTCTTCAATGTAAATATCGCACAGTTGGTTCGAAGAAAATGTTACAAAACTTTTTGGTAAACTTAGATCAGCTATTCCCAGAAGAATATGCAAAACCTGTAAACGGAAGATTGACTCGTTAGTCAAAAGAGAGAAAATTCTGAATAAAGATAAGGCATTGAATGGCTTCTTTTATAATTCGTCGCGTGATATTTCTACGGAGGACGCCGTTTCGAATGCGGGCTTATTATCCCGCAGCGGATATACGTTTCATGCATGCGCTAGTCATTGTGGGCTCAAATAGTGGCCAGTAATTAATGAACGGAGCATGCGCTCTGGATCTCGTTCACGATCGTGGACGGCGGTTTGATCAAACGAACTTGCGACCCATGGCAGAGGTATCTTTTCCTCGCGAACTCCAGCCCAGCGAAATACAGAGAAAAGAGGCCTCTGCTAGCAGGGAACCTTGGCCTCCAAAATGTCGGTCATTTCTTTTAAAAATCAAATAATTTTCCATATGATATCTATGACTGCACAATCCCCACATCCAATCCTACGCCTGCGTATCTTTACTGATGGATTAAGTCAGTCACATTTGTAGTGCACGTTTGCATGTCTTAAAATACGTACAAATTTGATTGATTTTTGTCGCCTTTTTTAGATGGAGCTTCGTAAGATGATTGAGCAGTACTCGGTGAACGAGGCGCTTGTCGCAGAAATCGAGAGACTTCGAGAGGAAAACAAGCGACTGAAAACCAAGTACTAGAATTTCTTTGAAAAATCTAACAAATCAGAACGCTTCATTACAGATTACCAGATGAGGAAGCAAGTGCAGCGTGCGCATGTTTGCTTCTGTCAGCTCACATTTCAGCGCTGACAGGAAATGCAGCGTTAAACCAATCTTGGCATAAAGGGTTCGGGTAACAAAGAATTAATGAAAGAAATCCTACAAGGGATACTAATACACTGTACAGTAAGATTGGCTTCGGCAGACGTTTTTGTATAAATGTTTGATGAAGACTAAGAACTTTGAGTCCCTGAGATCCCATAGAAACATAATCCCAGCAACATGCCACGGTATTTATAGTATTTATCATCAACCTAAATTTGAGATGGTAATGAAACAGGCGTTTTGTTATGAATGTAAAAAAGTGGCTTGCCAGTATCCGGTTGAGAGGTCTTGCTATGCCAATATTTTAAATAATAAGCAATACCGGTTTTGTACCCAGAGAACTCGTTTCTTGTGACTTTTGTAAGTTTTTCATTGGTCCTGTGAGTAGTTGTATTTTTTCAATAGCAGTTGCAGTTTGATAAATTATACAAATAAACTATATAGAAAACCATGGATCTCAGTGAGGTTTAGGCGATTGAACCTGCTAATGTTCATTCTTTATTTGTGTTTTTGGTTGAGAAGAGGTCAGGTTTCTTTTTGTTGACCTGTGATTTGTTTTCCCTTCATCCTCTCTTTATGATGCTTCGCATTACGTGAAATGTGATGCTAAGTGATTGCTTTATCTTACTTTGCTGCTGGTGGTGCTGGGGGGTGCACTGCCTGTATTCTCTTCAAAATAATGATTTCAATTATTGCCAACGTATATTAGATTTTATGTGCAGTTATATCGTAGAGGGAAGATCATATTTATCTTGGTACTTCCCATTTCATCCCTGTCCAAGTAGTTATCTCTACAAGACAAAGCAATTTCACGTTGGTTTCAGCGGTGTTTGCTTGAGGATACTCGATGCGCCCCATGAAGATTTTATCGTTCGCTGGACACATGCTCGTTCCCATGGCAACTCCGTTGATTTGTATGTAGTTTTGGTATTTGAAGACTAAGTTTTTCTGTGTATGGGAAAGTTCATTATTAATCGGGGGGAAAGGCTGCTAAGTAGATTTTTTTCTGGTTCAGCACAAAAATGGTGACCCTCCCCCAAAGATGCAACCAAAAATTAAGGCCCTCCCCCAGAACCGAAAAAGCTAAAAAAGGGGTATTGGTTAGTTTATTGAAATTATACTCTAGTTGCGAGATGCTCTACATTCGGCATGTTCTTCCAGAAGCATCAGAAAATATAACCGTGCAGAGCCACACATGTAGTAAACCCATAATTGTAATAAGAAGTTGCCCACAAATGTAGTAAACCCATAATTGTAATAACAAGCAATCTGTGCAGTACAAACTAAGAAAGGGGATGGGGCCAAAAGAGAAATATATACTTTCTATTTGTTAACCGAAATATGGCCTGAATGTCACTGTTTCAAATTGATATTGTGGGGGCGTCCCTCCGCACGCGAAATTGTTGTGTTTGAGGGGGGAGGGGAGGGGCACTGACTTTAGCATGCCCATAAAGAGACTCTGCCGGCGGTTGATTTACATGAAACAGAAGATGATTGCACTTCCTAATGAGGTGTCCCATTTATGATAACCTTAGGAAAGAAATGTCTTGAAAAAGACAAAATTAGATTTCCCAACAAGGAACAGCTTTTTCATCTAAAGGAAGTCTAGAAATTTATTGGTTGAAACAACCTTATGTAACAAAAGCTATATGGTAGTGTTGTTTCTATCCCATTTTTCTGGGATATAAAACCTAAATGGAAAAATCATTACCTCCTTCCCAACTGAAATCTTATTTGCATATCTTTTCATACCCCCAATCTGAATAGCTTGTAAGGGAGGGGGGGGGGGGGGGGGGGGATTTGACATGAATTGAAATTCGCAAATTCAAAACTTTAGGGGATAATGGTTTAAACGCCAGCGAAATGCAAGTCATTTAAGTGCAAGCAGAAGGCGCATTACATTCATTTATTTTGTAGGGGGTCTGAGGTTCTCCCCAGAAAAAAAAATAGAAATTTCAGGAGGCTCGGAAGTTGATCAGAATACCTGTCCAGAAAATAAGGCCCTCCCTTAAACCCTGTATGAAAATTTGAGGCCCTCCCCCAAATCAACGCTCAAAAAATCGCAACCCTTCCCTCAAACATAGCAGCCCCCCTTCCCCCCGTTAAATGATGACCCTTCCCTAAGCACGAGTGTCAAAGGCACGCTCATCGGGATCATCCGACTAACAAGCTTTACACGCGAGAGATGGTAATTCGTAACGGACCTACAACAATGCTGTCTGAAATGGGATAAGCATGATTTTATAGTAGCTCTTGATATTGTAGGCGTTTATATACAGTTAGCCAGATTTGGTTATAATAAACGAGTCAATGTCGTAAAAGAAAGCCGCACCCAAAAAGGTTGAAAAAGGACTTTAAAAACCGAGGCTTCTTTCCAGGTATAAAAATAATTTTGCCTGATACATTTTATAAATGTATCAGGCCCGTAGCCAGGGGGGTTCGGACGAACCCCCGCCCCACCCGGCTTGAAGGTCTGCTCAGAACAAAGAAACATATATAACTGGCTGGAGATATACCGTGCACATCAATATATCTTTAAAATGACTCTAAAATCTTTTTATAATAATTATCTTTATTATTATCGATATATGTTAAAAAGCACCATATTAATAACATTTTAAATACAAGATTGATTACCTAATGTAATAAGGCGAGAAGGGTATACCGTGAATTTGGTCCGCTGAAATGGAAAAACGAACCACCCCGCTCAAAATCATGGCTACGGGCCTGTGTATGGTTCATGTTCCGTATACTTTATGACGTATATTGCATTGAAGTAAAAGGAATTGGCAGTGTTTGAATCGAATTGTTACCAGGATTTTAAATTCATTTCGAAGATAAAAAAGGTTTTATCTTCATCTGTAGGGTTTTCTTTGGACAACTTTCTGCTTCCTCTTCATGGCATGCTTGCGAATGCTGTCAGTTATTTGGTTTATGTTGACATCCTCGTCCAGGCCTGGGTAGTAATGAACACAAAATGATATTCAAAAGATACGCGTGGCCTCCCCCTACGCCAAATATAACTAGCATCATACGGCACCCCCTGCACTTACGTTCGAATGGTATGTTGAGAGTTCTCTGGGCCTCAAAGCCTTTGCGTCGAAATGGTTGGTTCTGTAGTGATAGGGGGAAAAACGTATTAAAACAAATTGGACATTTTCACAGGCAAATTCAGCACTATACACAGACGTTTAACAACCACAACCACTCTTCTCTGTTTCTGTAGCCTTTTCGAGTTTCTAGTAAAAAAAATAATACTAAGGTTGAGAACCCAATTGAAACGTGCAAGGAAATAACTAAAGTTGTCAGCACTAGACTTTCGCACTAGGTTTTTTAAAACCTAAAAACTTAAAACTTTTTAAAACTTAAAAGTTTTAGGTCAGTTAAGTGGAAGCCAAGGTATATAGCAAACAATACAAAATGCAAAAACAAAAAAAAAAAATGAAGCAACAGATGATTGCGAGAAAATAAAGACAAAGCCCGATAAGAGAGCCTACACATTCGTATACTAGCCTGAAGACTCTTAATCAAAGCGCTTGCTTTTATAAAAAAAAAAAGAAAAGAAAGAAGAACAAGCGAGATGTATAACACATGAATACGCTACCTTCACAATCGCTTCCGGTTCTGCGGTTTGTGTGTCTTCCTCGATACGGGTGCGCTTTTCAGCTTTCTTGTCCTCGTTACCTCTATTCGACACTCTACGCTTGATAGGTTGTTGAACTTGGGTGCTGGGGGATGCACGCTTAACGATCCCGGTGTTGGGGTGCGCCTCTGTGTCCTTGTTGTGAGCAGATCGGGTGGCATACGCCCTAACGACTGGTACTTTATCGGGGGATACATGTGTTTCGGAACTCTGCATTTCGGCACTCATCTCGCTGTTGTTACATTTCTCAGGGGAGGGGACGGTCAAATCGAACACGAATATCCCCAATGGGTCGTCCCCTTTCTTGGAGAATATACAATCTGTAAGTTGTTTTTATTTTAATTTGGTGTGGTTCAACAACAACAACAACAACAACAACAACAACAATTAGTTGAATATGGAACTAAGTAAACTGTCCTTATCGTTTGAGGACTTAGCGAGAAAAAGACGACACAACGCAGAGTTGCTTTTTATATGCACGTTTTCTCGACAAGCAAAATGAGTATAAAGTTTAATGAATCTAACAATAATGTACCTTTTCGATTGTTTTCAATTTTAACTTGGGTCAAAGGCAGAACTGTTGCAACAGGTGATCTCTTAGGGTACTCATGCAATGAAGCACGGGACGCCGACAGGTTTCCAGGAGAAATCAGGTTTGATTGATTATGGTTCTCTTGTAATCTTTGCGATGCCGTTGACACAGGTAGCACAGAAGCTGAAACTAGGAAGCAATTGTGGTAATTGTTGTCATAACTCAGTCTTCCTTCTAACATAATATCCTTATAAAAGTAGTATATACCTTGTAATATTCGATGCTCTGCCTGAAGACACCCCCTACCACTGACCTGGTTTTTCTCTACCTGGTGAATTTGTTGCCTTCCCAGTACCTGTTGAGTTTTCGGACCCCACCCTGATAGAAGTTCAATCTATCCTTGATCCTGGTGGAAATTTTTTCCCCGAACGAAAATAATAATTATAAATAAAAAAAAAAAGCACAATTCCAACGATCTTGTGAGCTTTATACGGAAAACCTGCCAGGAAATCATTACTCGGTTACAGAGGGGTGTTCCAAGCTAATCGAGTTATAATAATTATGCCTTGATGATCCGAATGTTCTGATGAATAAATAAGCGCCCTAATGGGCCTATTACCATGGCGGAAACTCCCGGGGTTTAGACTTTGATAATATTCTTTCTGTGGTGTAGTGTGTCTTTCTGTGTGAGTGTTTGTAAGGGTGGGGTGGGGGATCATTTTTGAAGACACAATAGATCTTTCGTGAATACTGAATTATCTATACCCTTATTGGTAACGAAGCTCGCAGTAGCATGACTATTTGCGTTTGAGGGTTGCTCGGTGGGAAGTGCCAAGCTCTGGGTCATTGGCATGGTTTGCACAGGAGCTATAGCTGCGGTCGGATGTGACGTTGAATTCACTTGATGGCTGCTTACGGTCAGCGCACGCGCACTAAAGCAATCAGATTCACAATGCGGCGGTATAGCATCCTGGCGTTGAGTCACGTGAGTGGCGTTATGTTGATCACGTGACTGATCACGTGGCTGTTGATAGTGCACCAGCGGCATCGTTGGCCCATAAGTCAGCATCTTTCCTCCATGAGTTGTGCTAGCGTTTACTGGCAAATGCGCGTGAAAGTGTTTTTCTGCGATAGCGTTATTTGGCAGGTTATGCTGTTTGTTCTCCAAAGCTTTGAGACTTGCTGAGAGTTGATTTTCCCTCTCGACATATTTCTGTTCTCTCTCTAAAGCCATACTTTCTCTCTTCCTGGATTCTTCGAGCTGCCGGGTAAGCTCTTTAATGTCGTTTAGCTTGCGTGGCGTAGACGTACTTTCAGCGGTTTTCAGTTGTTCAAGCATTTCTTTTTCTCTCTTGAAGTAGCTTTCCTCACGTTCTAGAGCTCTTTGCTCTTTTGCATGGAGCTCTTCCAGTTGGAAAGTCAAGTGTTTGATGGTCTCCTCTTTAATGGCAACTTGCTTCTCAAGCTATAATAGGGATAAAGGTACTGTAAAGGTGTAAATATTGTGGCCACGATACAAATAGGCCCTTTTTCCAGCCGTGCATGGAAGCGTGCATACATATTACGGAGGACCCCTCGAGGCTCTTGTATACACCTATTTCAAAAAAGGTTGTCGGTGCAAATGGCGAATGGTAAATGGCTAATGGGTACTAATTATTCGTAAAATTAAATGTGTTAAATAAAGTCCAGCAATGTCAGAGCCAAGCATTGGTAACCTTTAATGGATAGTTGATTTGATTTATCCATATTCTTCGAGACGCATGGTTACTTTCGGTCATATAAATGCTATTTGCCAATCACCATTTGCCATTTGCACTGACCAATCAAAGTCAAGATAGCTGTATGTATCCTAAGGTTAGCGATAACCTGCTTTCTAGGAACCGACCCCTGTTTTTCTTTATCATTTTTCACAAAGCCTTCAAAATTAAAAGGATTTGGAAAAAATATTTTTAAACCTGGAATACCATCTGATATTCATCCCCTCCCTAACTTCTTTAAATTATCACTGCTTTTTAGATCATCTAGTAAGAAGTCAGACTCATACGCTTGTTTGTTGAGTTTTTAAAATTGCTTACCTTAGAAATGGTTTCTTGAACTGCTTGATCTTCTCTGACATTTCTTTTCAGCGTGTTGAAATTCTCAGCAAAGTCAGCTTTCACTAGAAATAATAATGGATGGAATTGCATGGAACTGATTGCAACTTTATTGATTAAAGGCTCAAACTATACTTTAAATATGTGATACTTACATTGCATGATAACTTTCACTGACTTATCAGCAGCAGAAGTAACTTGGTCCAGATTTTCTGTCATGTTTTTACTGAGAGTTTCTTTAAAATAGGACATTGCATCCGTAACCTAGTCAAGAGCAAAACACAGTTTTTACACTATGTTTGAAGGAAGGAAGAGCAATTCAGGAAAACTGAAAACGTGCATAATTTTAGTTTATAGAATTATAAATTGCTTTGACCACACCTAATGTGCCATCTTTTAGGGGTTAGAATTGCTGTTGACCAAACCCAGAAGTGCTATTTCTTAGATTTAAAACTGATTCCTCCCCCTTTGCCGGGACATGAAGCTATTGTATACTTAAAGGTGTGAAAGGTGTGGTGGTACATACCTCGCTTGTGCAATCCTTTAATAGAGCTATCAATCCTTCAAATGTATCTCTTGAATTAAAAAGAAAACATGAACAATCTGGTAATCTGACCAATCACAACTAAAATTGCTAAGCAACATAATCCCCAAATCTTTTATCCATTATATATAAATTAATTATTGTTATTATTTATTATATTTAATTCACCTCTGCTCACGTTCAAAGGTAATCTTTTGCTGTGTTTCCATGAATTCCCTGAAATCTTCCGCCTTGGTTCGTTCATTCTTGCTTTGACCAGGAAAAAGTGGAGGTTTTGAAATGTACTTTAAATAATACTTTTCACTTGATTCCTACGAAAAAGATAGTTCACTTTGTAAATAACTTTTTTGTGAATAAAAAATTGTTGCAGAACACCCTGTGTGGCTAATAGAAAAAAATGCCCCTATATAAAACCCCCCCTTATCCCACACACTTTTCTTACCTCGCCCTGTACAGAGTTATAAGCTGGTACAGACGTGTTGTCATGAGTGGATGTCTTTGACTGTGAGATGCGAGGCTGGGAAAAGAGCTCCGATGAACTTTGCTGTGAACTTTGTGATCCCGTGCCTGCCTGGCTAAACATCTGACTGTCCCATAGCTCACGGCTTAACAAATACACAAACACAAAACAAAAGTTATAACTTAATCAAGTGGACGATGAAGTCGGTCTGAAAAATCACTTCCTTTTCATTCACTAAAGTCCTGAGAAATCTTATTATTTTTTACAAGGGTTGTTCAATGATAATGAAGAAATTTTTGTACTCTAAATGAAATGAATTAATATAACTTAAGTTAACTTACTAAACTTATAAGTAAGCTTACTTAATGTCTTACTTTAAGTTGAACTGACTTAAGCGTATATACTTTTTAGTACTTATATAAAATATTTTATCAAGCTTACAAAAAAGCAAATAATATTCCTACCATGGGTTTGATGAAAACAGATCGCGACTCGAGACAACGTTGGGGAACATCGGTTTTCTATTGAGCCAAAGTTGCTGAAAATCCCACGAGCGAACTAAAGCAAGAGAATAAGTTTACGAAATATGTTGATGTTTTGAAGACAAAACGCGCGCGCGGTCACAGTACGCGGGAACTTTTCCCGCCATTTTCGATCACTTCACGTTTTATATCACGAACAAGCAAAAAAACATTACTAGAACTCTGAAAAATGGCCTAAAAGTAATGCTAGAATCCCAAGGAACTAGAGGAGCGTTATAAAGATTAGAATTTCTTCTCTCTAAAAAGATTTAGAATAATTGATTTGACGTAGGATTATGATCCCTAGCAAGTATTTACTACGGAAGCCCATAGGGGCCATGTCAGATGCAAGACGTCAGATGCAAGCAAGATGTCAGAAGCAAGATGTTAGATGCATGATGTTAGATGCAAGATGTCAGATGCAAGATATTAGATGTCCGATGCAAGATGTCAGGTGCAAGATGACATCAGATAAAAGCACGTGTCGTTTTGGTCAGCGGTCTACTTTCTAGAAATTACAGAGTTCAGCAAGATGGCAAGCGGCGCGAACGAAAATAAGGTAATGTAAGCCAATATTCACCAACATAGAAACGGATTTCGAGCTCGTTGATTAAAATAACACAAATATGAGATTGTGTGTTCTATAATAGTTGATTTTTTGCCTGCAAAGACCTGTTATGTTTCTGAATGAAGCTCTTTCATACGCATTTATGCGATGTCATATGAAAGCGGTTTTACCACTTCGAGCCAAAGGCCTTAGGTCACAGAAAATTTAAGTATGTAACAAGGTTCGTGAAACTTGTATTAATCATTCACTGACGTCCAAGAACAATACAGAATCCCTTTTGCATTTTATGAGTATATTTGACACAAGATAAGAACAATCTTTGCTTTAGTCCTTCGCTTTTTTGCATTCATGTCGCATACCTGTCAACTCTTCCGCATTAGGCGGGAGTCTCAAGATTTTGGACCCCTTCTCCCGCTCTCCCGCGTTGAGCACCAAATCTCCCGCTTTTTAGCGATTTTTATCGCTTCCGAAAAATTATTCCATAGAAAATCGCCATTTTGCCTATTTTCTATTAAAATATTTGAAACAACAATTCCCTTGCGTAGCGCAATTTATCTAACACCCTTGTGAGATCTATAAGTGGATTTGTTGGCGAGAGCTTTCTATAAGGCAAACGCCTGCAAGGTTAAACCCACCCCTCCCCCAAAAAAATGAATACACCCCACCCCTCCCCCAAAAAATTCTCAAGCCTTGAGATTTTCGGAGTTTGACAGGTATGATGTCGATGCCAGTATCTTGCCTATAGGAAATCTTGTACCCATTGCATGATAACAATCACAACGACTACAAAGGAATTTGTGTTTAGTTTTCCTCGAAGTCAGTTTTTCAGACTCTGAGCCACTCATTCACATATAGAGGGAATGAAAATAGCAGGTTCGATTCAAATTTGAGCCTCAATGTTACCCTGAAAAATGCAAGAGAAACAAACAATATGTATGTAGTTTTATTTGCCGTGAGTTAAATTTGCAAATCATAGCAATGAATTATATTTTTTCTGTGTGTTTGGCATATATTCTTCTCGACTTCTCGCTTCTTAGCTATTAACCTAGAGTTTTAAATACAAGTTATAGTGCTTATCAGTGACAAAATAAAGAATAGTTTCAAGTTTGAGTGATCGTGTGGAAACCAATATCTTTCTCTATGACATCAATCTTTATTTGTCAATGATCCTTATCATGAAACACGCATTGCTTGGTTGTTTCTTTGTTACGTTATGTTGTTGTCTTCCTTAATACTGTGGAAACAGTGGGTGAAAAGCTTTCTTTACTGGCGAGAACAAGAAGAAACACACACCTCGGGTGTCGGTAGTGAATGATTGTGCATATTTTAATTTTAGTCCTCCAATCAAATCGTTCGCAAGACAATGGCGCTATTTTAAAAACAATCACTTTGGTTGCCAATGGGGCTTTAAGCATTGTGTGAACTAATTGCATTAACTAAATTTTCAGGGCCTTTTTGGGGGGGGGTTGTTTTGTTGTTTACTTTTACAGGTGATTTTTCACATTGCAATTTCAACAACTTTCTCTAATTCTGCCGGAGGTTAAAATAATTGGGCTGCTGGCTTTTGAATAGGTTTTTTTACCTTTTCTGTCCTAAACTGTGTATACATTTAAAGTTGTCTGTCCTTAACATTGTATACATTTTAAGCCCTTTGTACTTAAAGCCAATGGATCCGACTTCACTGTCACCATCACCATTGGTTTCTTGGGCTGAAATCGTATGCAAATGAGATGAGTTAACTTATAAATCTGCTTGAATCACAATGAATTCCAATCCATCCTACAACTAAAACAACTCAATTCTATTTTTAAAGGATAAAATAACAAGGGAAAGTTGTATTTTAAAATTATGAGAGTTTTGAGCATTCAAAACACAAACAAAACAGCATTGTAATGCAAGTCGGATCTTGGACTTCAACAGTGGTTTATATCACGAGTATGAAAGTTGTGGTTGTTGTCCTAAACAGGACTTATTTTTGCAGAAATTTTTGTTCAAGACAAAGTCTGGGTAACAGATCCTAGGTGGTACCCCTATACCCAAACAGGGGCTGCGTAATCCCCCCCCCCCCTCGAGGAGAATTTTCAAGTATGGTCTCAGCTCACATTATATTATAATACAGTGATTGTATATAATTTCAGGTTGTAACATTTCTTCGCGATTCTATAATCCAAAAATTTCTGTTGGAAAAGGTATGTTTACATTTTGTATAATAATGTGTAAAATTTTGATACAAAATGTAATATATTCATATATATAGCCTATTTCAGAAATTCTGTCCCAACTATATAAGTATATTGAGTTTCAATAATATGGTGCACTACACCCTGCAGTTATATTATTTCTATCTTTGTGAACTTTCATTAACCATTTCTAGCCATCTTGACTTAGCCAAAGTTGTTACTTTGCACAGAAAAATCAATTCTAAGTTGGCCAGGAAACGCAGCCAGCCATACTTATTTTTAAAATTTGCTCCCAACAATTATAATATAAAATCTTGCCTTCAACAAAAGCTTTTAACCGCACTTGTTTGAATATCACTGTAAAAGATTATCATTGTGACTATTTCTAGCTATTTCCAGCTATAGTTTGTCTTGATTCTCTAGGTAATATTTATTAGAAACAACAACGTAGTTTACAAGGTCCGAGCTGTGTCAGCCATTCTTTCATGAGTGCCTCCTATTCTAAGTGACGTCACGTAAAACTACAAGAGACTGTCAATCAACTATCGTGACATAGTTTGTTGTTTTGTTGCAGCAGTGAAACCGTGTACTTTATCAGTCATAAAATTATTTTGACCATGTGGCTCAAAGCTTGTTCATTCATGAATTATTTGACATATATCCATGGGTATTATTATTGGGTATCTTTTTTGTTAACAAGCAGCCGGCTGCCGGTGAAGTCGTCTGTTTTCATGTCTTTGCCGGCTCTTTTTTTTTGTATTTTCCTTTCATAATTTGGGGATGAAGGCTTTTTTTCGCCACCAAAATCTGGAAAGCCGGCAAAATCTAGCAGATTTAAAAAAGTTATTTTGAACCCTGGAATGTATAAAACTCCGTGCATTTTCGTAGATCCACCGCATGGATCCACTCCTTAGTTAAAATATCTTACATTTACATCAAAGTTTACTACTACTACATATGGATCGATTTCGTGAGACGCAAAACCGTCACAGTCAATGTGCGCACTTCATTACTTTTTGAACCTCTACAAGCCTGCCGAGTTGCCCACTTTAGAATTGCTAAATTTAAGAAGAAACTTACGTCTATGCCTACACATGAAGACATCTCGTTTTGAACTCATTGTCCCTGTCTCTACTTTTGCTTGGTGAACTACCTCTTACAAGGCATTCACCAAAGGACATTCTTCCCTTTTCCTCCAATTACATCTTCTATCATTCTCTCCCTGTTCATTGGCACTTCTTTTCAAAATGGTTTTATTGTGCATGTAAATTATTTGTTTTACATTTGGCATACAGCTAAAGCTAAGTTGCTGACAGTAGGGGCACATATCAACTAACTTAAGGAACTCTCCACCTATGTTAGTCTTGTCAAGTTGAGCACTGTTTTGGCCCCCGGTGAGAGCTTTTACCCAAATATATATTATTATTTATCTAATACAGCTGTTATCTGTGTAGATCAGCCCCTTTGTGGAAAATACAGCAATTGTTTCTATAGGCATTTAAGTTTATTTTAGCCCTTGGGGGAGGGGTGAAACATAATGTTTAAAAATGGCATATGTCTAATAGTTTTCCTTAACTTTAACTCTCTTTAATAACCTTATTTTTGTTTCAGGTTGATGACAAAACTGTTACATTGCTAAGCCACGAGGATCTTAAGACTTTAGGTATTGACTGTCTTGGGGACAGATTATTAATCATTAACCATTTCAAAAACTCTGTTCGTGAAGAAAAATTGGAACGTGTGCGGTCCCTCTTAGATGCAAGCAAAAAAAGGAAGCAGAAAAGTACTAATAATGCCTCAACGAGTAAGAATGCTCCACTCTGACGTACTACTTTGGGTGGAAGCATTGGAATGAGTCTAGAAAGGAGTATATCCAGAAAAAGACAAATAATGGTGGGGGATCCAGAGAGTGCAAATTACCAAGGAATGCTTCCAAAGAAGAATGTATGTCGAAAGCGAAAGAGTTTTTCTTTCCTGAGGGTGAGAGTCCGGAAGGTCGTCAAGAGCTTATGACTTTTAAGCTCACAGGAATTGAGAAGGAAATTGATGATGATTTCAAGTACGAAGACTACAAGAGAGACACGGGTCTTTCAAGGCCAAGGCTGCTCTTGTGCAGTCGTCGACGTATCAGGTGTGGCCTACAGTTTGAGAATAAATTAAAGCGGTGTTACAACCACAAATGCCATTTTTCATTCTTTTTAGATAATAATGATAATCTTTTGGGGTCGCGTGGTTCGATGGGTGCTCGGAATGCTTATTAGTTGTCAATCAAACGAAAAATGTTTATTACAGTGTCGTTTGACAAATGTCACAATTGTTCTATCATTTAAACCACCCCCGATTGACAGACTTTCCTAGCCAATTTAAATGAATGCGTTAGTGTCGACGTTGTAAGTGATTATTTATCATTGGCCATTGAAACGTTTACGGGACGTCGAAGCATTTGATTGGGTAACACTTTCAAGTAGAGTCAATTATGTTTTGTGTTTATATGACATGTTGGTTCCAAAGTACATCGTTTGTCGCGGGTTAGAAATATTCTTATGAAAAACATTTTCTCTGATCTTATAGCTGCGGCAAAGCAAACAACCTAGAAGACAGTGACAGTGACAGTGATCTTCTTAAATCAGTATTTGATAGTGGCTATGCAGACTCTGAAGCAGGACCTTCTTTTGAATTTGACAAGGCAGCTCTCGCGGACATACTAGGGACAAGTAGAGAAGACAACCAAAGTGAATTGATCGGCACATCTGAGGAGAGAAAAGCCATTTTCAAGGAACAGCTAGAACAGTTAGAGGAATCAAGCAGAATAGACAAGGAAAAAGATCGTCTGCGTCTAGAAGAAGAGCAGGAACTAACCAAGCAAGAAGAAATACGCCAAAAAAGAAGACGGCGAGTGCTTGATGAACCCGCCCCTGGGGATCAGTCGGTAGAGGTACGTATACGACATCCTCGCATGGGAGTCTTAAAGAGAAGGTTTCACGTAAGATCAAGTGTACAAGCCGTCTATGATTGGGCAGGGTCGGTTAGTGCAACGCCTTTGTACTTTCAGCTATGCAAGTATCCAAACACTGTTATTTATCCTTCCGATGAAATATCACAAGCATGCAATGAAATCCTTAATGTGGTTTCAAGAGGACAGCCCGTGCCTCTTTCGGTCGAAGAGGATTCTGTGACCATCAATGACGGGCAAAAGCTCTACATCGATATCGATATGGATGACACAATACCAGATGCTCTTCATATCGGGCTATCTGATACACCACCACAAATGCTGTTGGAAGACGACGAACCAATGACGGAAGAAGAAGCCATTGCCCTTACCCATTACAACGTCTTAAACAAAAAAAGACAAGAAGAATTGACCAAGTACCTCAAAACAAATATTGTGGAAATAGATAAAGATCACATTGTTGAAGAGATTCTGAAACTATACAAAGATACGTCGCTACTGCAAAACTACTTAGAAATTGAATGTGGACTGACTGCCACAGGCGATGGAGTGCTCAGAGAAATGCTCACGAGTTTTTGGGAGAAATTCCTGATGCGAAATGGCGAAGGAAGTAGAGAAATACCCCTTCCACTTGGCCCAAGCATTGCACGCGAAACGTATGAAATACTTGGAAGAATTTATCATCATGGATTTATGCTAACGGGAAGCTTTCCTGTTACAATTCCCAGGGCGTCTATCCATTACGCCCTGTTTGATTGCGTTAAGGATGAATGCCTTGAAGAGTCGTTCCTGAACACTCTCCCTGCCAAGCAACGCGAAACACTTTCCGCTGCTCTTTCCAGCAAATCAGCTGCATCATTCCCTGATAAAATTGTGTGCGATATTCTTGAAGATTATGGCAACATGAGATGGCCGTCCCAAGAGAACATATGTTCTATTGTCAAGGATGTTGCCGTACATGAGTTGGTTGCTAAGCCTGCAATGGCTTTGCAGCAGTTTCGAAGTGGAATGGGAGAGTTTTGGAAGGATGTGCCACCGCAGGAAATTGATGCAGTGTACAAGCTGTCTCAGCCAACCTCACGTAGAGTCAAGGCAGCCCTTAGAGGTAATCCTCTAACCAAGAAGGAAGAGTCTGTACTGAGATGGCTGAAGTTGTTCATTGATGAGTGTGGCGATAAGATGCTACGGAGGTTTCTGGTTTTTTGCACGGCATCAGATAGCCTTGCGCCCGATAAAACTATTCAAGTTCGCTTCGAGTCAATGCCAAGTGCAGCAATCAGACCGAAGGCGCAGACATGTTTCCGAATCCTGATCCTGCCAACCAATTTCTGTGGCTATGCAGCATTTCAGGCCAACATGGACATATACCTGACTTACAGAGACGCATGGGAAATGAAAGACTATTAAAGTTGAACGGAATTCATATATATTTGTTACAGTTCTGGATGATGCTTTTGAAGTAGAGTTTTTTGTTGTTGTTGGAAAGTCTGCCAGCAGGCCAAATGTGAACGACCACGTTCACATGACTTTGAAATAGCTTCGTCTATTACCTACGTCTATTGCATGACAGACAACAAGAGGATTTGTTATATATATTTGTTACAGTTATGAATGACTCTGCCGTTCATTGAAATAGCTACGCACATGTCAAATAGCTACGTGTATTGTATGACTTAAAACAAAACAGTGGGTGTTACTGACAAAAGAGAAGCTTATGTGCGAGCTTTACATCGTTACTTTTTTTAATAAAAATTTCATACATCATATTGGTACCCGGTTATTTAACATTCTTGCCCCCCCCCCTCCCCCAGACCCACACACACACATCTCTGATTTTTCCTTGAAAAACAATTTTCGCTTTTCTTCTAAGGTCTTCGAAATCCTCATGACATGCACGTCTTTAATTATGGTGGTGCAGCCCCCTTGACGCTGAACAACGGATTCCAGGGCTGTAGCGGAGAAGCACGTCAACGTAGTTTTTTGTAAAACCCCTTTTTTTCACATATCGAGGAAAATAGGCATCTGCTCTCAAAAACAAGGAATACCCGAGGTGTATAACCTCGATTAAGATGACAATGACAAATTATCGAGCGGGTGAAAATAACTCATACAGTTTTGCAATGATAAAACGACATGTTGTGTAATAGCTGCGCCCCCTCCCCCCACCAAAAAAAAAAAAATGTGTGCCACAGCACTTATGAAAACCCACTTTTCCTTAATAGTATCGCGAAATGCAAGGGTGTTTTTAGTACCATCTTACATTTCACGCTAAAAGGTAGGATTAAATATCATCCATCTTCATGACCTGTTCCTGTTTGTCTGACTGATATATCTAACGTTCCCTAAGATGTCGAGCGATGTTTGTCTAACGACAAGTTTATAACGAAGCTTCCGTTAAATGTATAAGATTAACATACAAATCTTCAGCTTCCACGACATTCGGCATTTGTAAATTGTGCTCTTCCATGAGCATCTTGAACATATCAGAGAATTCCTCTGTGCACCCAAATGCGTTTGGCTTCTTGCACAACTTTTCTGCTATAAAAGTGGCATCATCCAAGTCAATGCAACTTTTGTAATCTTGTGTACCTAGAGAAAAAGAACGATTCAAACTGTCAGTAAAAATAACTATCGAAGTTGATTGGCGAACCACAAAGTGAAATTAGGAAAAGGTAAGTTATCGTGTAGACCGTATACGGTTTGTTACTTCACCTTGGAGTGATGGAAGATTGTACAATACATCCGGCCTTCCGGGTGGGGTTTCCTGATTGTGATAAGGTCTTATTCTGTGAGTGTTCCAATGCTTTACAACTTTGTCTAACTCATCTTGAATTAAACCCTGGTAACAGAACTTGAGGCTAGAGCTGATAAAAAAACCCATAGTTAACGATCCTCTACACATAGAAATAGAGGAATTAAATAAATGAATTCGACATAGATGAAGAAACATAAAATGATAACGAAATGGATGAATAAAATTAAAAGCGGAGTTAAACTCGTTTTTTTTTTTCAGTCCCGTTAGGTCTATACAACTTGTTGGAAGCAACAGAGTCAGATTTAGTAGTTACACTCGAGAAGCAAGATAAAAAATGAAAATGCTTGCAATACAAAGGTCGAGGTTTGTAAAGTGCTCGTTATGTATGGGAGAGGGATTGTACATAGTAGGAGAACATAAATACTGGTAGAGCATTATTGAGTTCACTTATATAGGGTTCTGGTTTGTTCCAACATACAGTACTTACCACTGCACCAAGTCGTTATCATCAAAAAGGCCCCTATCCCTCAAGTCCTTGAAATAGGTTATCCAGAAATCTGAATTACTTTTTCTTAACTGAGACCACCAAGCTTCGATCCGCTGTAATAAAATGTATATATATATATATATATATATATATATATATATATATATATATATATATATGCTTGTCAAGAAAATTACGAATTAACTATGCTTTTTAAAATACGTACCTGATTTGCAACCGATGTTCCGTACTGAAAATTGCTAACTGCTGCTTCGTCATTCAGACCAAAATGAAGGAATACTTGCATCACCTCAATGTTAACATTTTCTGTTCCATTATCAGCTCTAATGCGCCTCGGCACTCCTAACAAAGTGAAGTGATTTTAATAAGATAAGTTCTAATTTAGGAATATAAAGGGGCCTGATAAATAATTTCTAACTTTCCTTTAATCATTCTAATGCAACCAGCGAAGTAGTCGGCCACTATAGCGGGGTCGTTGTTAGATGATGCCACCCTCAGCCACATAATTCGTCTGGAGTACCTAATATGAAAATAATTTTTACGATTACTAGAGGCTGCTGTCATACAGTACGAACAAATTTTCCTCAATCACCCCTGGTTTTTGTCTGTAAACTAAAAACTGGTAGGTCCCGACCGATCCACACTGGACACACCGGACACTTTCGCTGTTTCTCCTAGCCTTGTTTCGCCCCATGACAGGTAAACCGGAATCCGGAATCCATGAAAAAATGAGACTTGGTATCCGGAATCAATGCTACTGTAATCCAGAATCCACACACTAGGATCCGGAATACAAGACTTAAGCTATGAAATCCGGAATACAAGAATCCTGGACAACAAAAATGGAATCCTGAATCCACGGGAAAAAACCCACATGGAATCCGCAATCCTAGGATTCGGTATCCAGAACCCTATTGGAGAACCTGTCATGGGGCGACTTGTTTCAACTTACCCGTCAATGCAACCATGGATGCAAAATCCAAACGGCTTCAGCTTATCGTACCCATCTATATGCCAACAGTAGTTCGGACCCTAAAATATTGAAAAAATATTTTGTAGTCTATTAACGTGTTCATATCATAGTGCTGGTTTATAAGAAAATTTTGAAAAGTCATTGCCGTTTGGGGCTCTGTCTGTGGGCAGTTTTGACAGATTTCGCCGGCAACTCGATGCATTGCCGCATAGGACCCTTCCCGATGACTAGTCACTCTGTTTTATGTTGTTCTTCTGAAACACGAAAAGTCAATATCCTGAAATGTTGTGGAGCTTAGCAGTTTCAGGATCCCTGTTTTACAAGGTTTAATTATAGTGTATGATCTCGAATGATCGGAGATCTGTACAGGACCCGAAATGATCCCAGGACCCGAAACGATCCCAGGACCCGAAATGATCCCCAAAAGTACCCCAACTGATCCTCGGACCCGAAACGATACCGAGGAGTCCCCGAAATCAACCCCAAGGAATTACGGTAATGGACAAAGGGAAAGCAGAAGAAATACTTGCAATTCTTGAAGCATAATAAAGAGTTAACAGCGACCCGGTTTCTAAACAACGTGACTTAAAAATATTAAATTCCAACACAATACTTCTATTTATTACATTGCCCGGCGTTAAACCCATAAACAGAGTCCAAAACAAATACACAACTTTAAATTGCTACTGAAAGGAATATAGCATAAACATAGCACAGCTTTGCTCAGATCAACCAAACTTTTGACCTTCCATCAAACAAACCATAAAAGATAGTCTTTACAGATGGGACATGCTGCTTTACATAGGAAGCGAAAAGTTTTAAAGTTATTTTTTGGCATGTTTGTTTTCGGTGAATGAAAGACCTATCATATCATGAGATCATGCCGGGGTGTACGCACGACTACATGAGGAAATTCAAAACTCACATAATATTGCTTTCACATCTTCTTAATATTTTGCATCGGTAGTAGAAGGGTTGTTCGAGTGTATTACTCAGTGTGCTTTTGTCATTCCATCTTCTCGGCCAAACCGGCTGCCTAAAATGTGTCGGTGAATATTCGCTCGTGTGAACAAGGATTTCGTGGTGAAATACATGTTTGGTTGTCAGATGAATATTAATTTTTAGGGGTGATGTTTACCGGAAATGAGATTTATAGTGTCGGAGTCATGTGTCGGAACCGCAAAATGTTAAGAGTGATGTAAAAATGATTTATCCACGCCGGGCTCCTCAAATTACTATCACAGGAATTGTTAGTTGACCCCAATTTCTTACTCAACCACTGTATTTTCCCCGCAGTCGTATATAAAAATCTTAATACTATAGTTTTAGTTAATGTAAATTTCCTTTTAATAACACAAACAAAGCTAAATGTTTCATATGTTTTTAAAACTGAAAGCCAATCCTTTCACATTCCTTTAGTTGTCCATTACTGTAATTCCTTGGGGTTCATTTCGGGGACTCTTGGGGATTGTTTCGGGTCCCGGGATCAGTTGGGGTACTTTTGGGGATCGTTTCGGGTCCTGGGATCGTTTCGGGTCCTGGGATCATTTCGGGTCCTGTACAGATCGACCCGTTGTTATGATCGCGTTTCTATTTCGTACTTACTTGCGAGCGGTAGGTCCGTCTTAACAGTCTGTGAGATTTCCTGCGTTCTGTACCTTCTGGGTCAAGCGTTCTCAACGCAATCCGTACAGTTTCTCTGAAAGTGCATGGATAACATCTTTCAAATTTTGTTACTAATTTTAGTGCTTATTTTTACGGTGCGCAATTGCTGTACATACCTATTAATTTGTAGATGGTAATCATTTCGCAGTCTCTGGTGCATTTGTCTGTAACCAATGCAGTTTCCACTTCCGAATAGCTCATTCTGTATAGATAAATATATAATGTTATTAAACGAAGGATTCCATATTGCATTGTTCTTTGTACATGATCTCAGGTAGGTTTTAGCATTTGGATACGCAGACACATCTCAAAGGGTGCAAAATAGCTAATTTTAGATAAAAAAAAACATCAAGGCCAAGCTTAGAGGCTATATTTTTTTAGTTTTTGCATCTCCTTACCTCTATCATGCCTATGACTGTTGCGAGGTCAGGTACCCCTTCCCTCCTCTTAAGGTTTATCTTACGTAGAAGTCGTTTCAAATGTCGGAGGCTTAGCATTGTTAAAAAAAGTTTGCCAATCGCATTAGCAACTGTAGCAAAAGGCGTTCTTATAAATCACAATATTCACTATAACATTAAGAAGCATGAACTCACCTCAGGGTCTCGCCATGATGGACATACAATAGAGCTAACATTTCCTTGTATTCAAAACCTAAATGAAAGTACTTCTTAACAAGATCATTTCCTACCAACTGCTGTCAAGGAAAGCAATTTTCAGCACCTATACAATGCAAAATATTAAAGAAAAACAATTACAAGACAAAAAGATACGGGAAAGTCCCTGTTCATTAGCAAATGCTGGCAGATAATACGACATGGCAATGACTCTTCTAGGGAAGGCTCCAAATGATCCACGTGTTCGTACACATATCATATCTGACATCTTGCATCTGACATCTTGCATCTGACATCTTGCATCTGACATATTGCATCTTACATGTGATAATATCGTGCATCTTGCATCTGACATGGCCCCTATGGGCTTCCGTAATTTCCTTATTTGTTTGCTACAAAAAATATTTGCTTGTACCTTTTTAATTTTTAAAGCTGGTGAAATTTTTCAATTGTGCGTACCTTATTATTACAAATTGCGTTAATCATCATTATTGACTTTTTCTTTGGACAATAATGTCTTTTATCTGCGATATCTGCGATTGAAAGCAAATGTAATGGTATCATGATGATATCAGTGAAGCGGCACTAATGGCGTCGAGCATTGATTGGTCAATTGAGGGGGTCATTATTCCTAATCAGCTAATGTTGTCAGTATCGGGTTCCGTGGAAACAGTGGGAATAAACACCATGTTATTCCAAATCGCTGAAAAAAACATGACTTTCCTATTGCCAAATCAAGGTTTTCTTTGACGGTATCAAGCTAACAGAATGGCTAGGTCTCTTTACTCGAATAGCGCTCCTCCTGACCTAACAGGGAGCTGGGTGAGTCACGGCATGAAATGGCACAAACATGCGAAGTACAATGTGTACTCACAGTCAGCCAGCGATGTGTGAGTATTTATTAACTTTTCTTGTTTCTTATCAACATAGTACAACACAGGCTTTCATGGACATTATAGAAGCAGGCCTCGTACAGACTTCGCGATACCTTTTCGCCAAAGAGTAAAACCAGCTCCTCCACAGAAGTTTTTGAACTATTCGAAGGTAAGTTTGCACGTTGTTGTTGATGAAAAGAGCAAACGAAAGATAAATGATCCTTTAAACATTTTTGCACAGGAGTTTTGGATTATCACTAATGGAATTTGTGAATATTGTCGTAATTCATACGTCAGAAGCTATTTAGAAATTCTAAAGATAACTACCATTAAAATCTATAAGAGCCAGAGGTGGATGGCCTCAATATGACGGAATGCGTTTTGCAGCTGATGATCATGTTTGTTGATACCTAAAACTACTTATAACTTAACCACAACATAACCGGTTTTACATTCAACTAAGACCATAATTTTCAATACGCTTAGGCCAAAAAAGCCGTATTTATCTTAGACTGAGTTTTTTTTTAGGCTGTTGTATGCAATAATGGCTGCGACCATTAACTGACTGACCTACTTTCTTAATTAATTTTTATTTTGTCAAAAAGTTTATGTAAGATTTATTTTATAGAAAAGTCGAATCAATCAATTAAGTGAACTACAATTATCCTAGGTCATCTATTCTAGCCCTCATAAAGTAATAATACTGGTAGAAAAAGACAATCTTGTTTGTAAAACAGAGTGATGATTACTGTACTAAAAAGTTAAAATCTCAATCTGATTGGCTGTACTTTTGTTAGTCATGTGTCAAAGTTTTTTTTATCAGGCGCCTGCTCGTATGCAATACTAAGGTAATATGAGAAGCTTGGGCCTAGCTGCCCCCTTTTTTCCTATTTGATTTTTGCACCATACCACCACCTCTGCCACACCCTAAAGCTATCACCTGCCCACCTGTGCTGTCGCTATTGTAACATGCCATTAGAAGATAAAAAAGGGAGGATTTAATTATTTTGGTGAGAAGTAATCTTCTATTCGTTTTTGTTTTCTCAGGAGCGTTCTAACAGCCATTTATTTTCACGACATGATAACAGAAACACTCACAGCGATATGGGGGATCTGGAGACATTCTTTGGAATGGTAAGCTTCTTAAACACAAGGTTCCGCAATAAAAGGGAAAGCTCCTCCCACCCCCGGGCTCAAGAACAACCAGTCATCAATCAGCCGTAAATGACTCAACATGTCAGGACAATTGCTCTGAGCGCTAAATTCAAATTTCATTGTTTAAACCAAATTAAATTTTGTTCCTAGACTTGCCCACCAAAAATGTTTCTATTTATATTAAAATAATGCTATACCAAGTTGTTTGCACTCTAAAATACAAGCATTTTCATCACAGCGTGATAATAATTTATGCAGATGCTTTAGATTATGGATAGCGCAAAATTTAAAATTTTGCAGCAGCGAAAACGAGTGGACAGCAAATCACTAGTATCTTTAAACACAACTGTCTTGTTACCTGTGCAAAAATAGCTTTTTCCAACTGACTAAGGCTCAGAAATAAGCAATTTTACTGGAGACTTGTGACTGCTAACATGGAAGGGTTCTGATTATAATTGTAAATTTGAGCCCGGTGGTGGGAGGAGCTTTCCCTTTTATAGCGGAACCTGGTGTTTAAAGCTAGTAGGTTTTCTAGAAGGCCCTAAAGGTATAGGACGGGATAAGACAGGGGCAGTTAGGAGGACAAGTTAAAAAAATCGAATACGTGTTTCACGATAAACAGATTCAAACATTCAAGATTCACGAAAATTGAAAAAAATCAAAACATAGTCTATAGAAGGAAACTCTTAATTGCCAAGAGTCTGGGTATATGTGCTATAGAATTGCAACCACTTAGATCGATACTCATCCAATACTCGTTCATGTACATATGATCTATAAGGTTCAATCTTTACTTGGAAATCACAATTCACTGATTTAAAAGAGCATACATCATGATTCACCCTGATCAAATTTTGCCATTCTCAAATCATGGCAAAGGTAACAATAACGGATCACAGATTTCAATTTGTCCTTTTCATGATTCACAATAAACAACAAAGGATGTTCACATATCACGAAGATAACCCTCACCCCCCTGATAAGACAACCATATATGATTCTTTTTTATTGTGTTTGTGGGATGTGTGTCCTTAATTTGTATGTATTTACCTTGCACCCTCACACATGATGTATTCAATCCAATGTCAAAGGCATATGCCATTTGTGGTGGGGCTTAGCAGCTAACAGTTTGGGTAGAAGGGCTAAACAAAAAATAAAGCCAATGAGTCTGGCAAGTTAAGGCCCGAGCCTTGAATTTTAGGCATGGACATAGGAACACTATTATTTTGGATCACACATTCCTCACCATCAATTTTCTTTTAGAACTTTCTAGTTAAAAACTGTTCTTTTAATAACACACAGTTATTTTTTCTAGGGCCTTGGTAAGCGGAAATACACAAGGGCAAGTGCTGGTATTGCAACGCAGCACACAAAAAGTACACAAGACCTAATTACCTGGAGAGGCAATGAAAATGACTCCATGGTATCAACATACCGTACACACTTTGAAAAGAATCCTGCTATTACACCAATTATTAATGAAACAGAGCCTGTCCATATAAGATCAAATTTGAACCTTAGGAGACGGCAGTTGCGAGCTGCCTCTGCTCCACCAACAAGACAAGCACCTCCTTTATTGGCATGGAATGAGCCTGATGAAGCATTCTATGCCAAACCAGGAGTGGGGCTCCGACCACAGTCATCATTTGTCCGACAAGGGCAGGCCACTGCCAGTCCCTTTGCAGCAACAGGGAACACTGAATATGGGCTTGTTGCCCGACCTAAGTCATCTCTAGCTTTGCAAGAAAGTACTACAAGTGCTTCTGACATCACAGAGTCAACACCAAATTCCAAAAGTTTCACTCTCTTGGAGACAATTACCCCGTTGAAAACGGTTTAGATTAAGATGTTGTGACTTGATATCATCATCATATTCATTTCTATTTGTTACAAATAACTTCAGCATCATTTATTCGCTTAGATTATCCAAGGAGAGTTATTATTGATATAGCAGAGTTATAGTCGGTGCACTTTGATTTGTAAAAAAGAAATACATTTTTGCATGAAAGATTATATTGCCTATTGGTATATAGGATGAAAATCAAGAATTCTTCACGTCTGTGGCTCTTTCTGGAGGACAGGCATTTTCAGAAACTGGGATTGCATGCGTTCCCAGGATTGGCTGAGGGGAGGTGGGTTGTGCATTGTCATAGGTATCATATGAAAAAAGCATAGTATTTGAAGATCCCTTAAGAAAGTAACTACTATTTGGCTGCTAAGAGGGGTGCTAACGCACCAGGTCCATACCTAGGATGTTTTTTTCTCTGTTTTGTAAAGCGTCAAAGTCTAGTCCCCCACCCTTCCCTGGGACTATGGGGGTTGGGGGGTTTAATTAACTAGTGCATAATGATAGAACATTATTTGTATGTGCATCAATTGATTTCAAAACAGCTACGATTTGGTCTAAAAAACATAAGAAGTTTCTGAGTAAAGTCTAGAGAGCTTATTTTAGGTTAGTTTTAGAGTTCCAAAGTCTCCAAGGAGTAGGGGGGGGGGACTCATAAGTCATAACGTCTGTTGTGGGCTTCCTGTGATATCCCTGTCATGCATTTGGATTTTTCTGACTAATATAACATGGTCTAAAGTTTTATTTTTCACGATTAAGTATTTTTTTCGCTAACATATAAATCCCTCCATACATTCCACTGACAGTAGCCTTGGGCTTCCTGTGGTTGCAAGCGTGTTGTGTTGTAGATCTATTCTTTGATCCACATTGGAAAGACTGATGTAAAAAAGGGTTTATTTGTAATCAAGCTAAAAGCGGCTTCTATCGGCAAAATCGAAATAAAGGAAGACTCAAACGAATATTACATGGTCTAAAATTTTATTTTTCACGATTAAGTATTTTTTTCGCTAACAAAAATTCCCCCATACATTCCACTGACAGTAGCTTCGGGCTTCCTGTGGTTGCACGCGTGCTAAAAAGCGGCTTAAGTTAATGACATGAAATTCACAATAAAGAAGTGTGAAAAATAACACTCTTCTCACTCGATTGAGTGCAAGGAACAAATGGATTAACGGAGAAAGTACACTGTGCTGGAGGATCTGGAGGAATTTTGATGGACAGTCAACAGAAACACGTCACCGTTTATGATGTGTCATTACGATGAAAATACGGAACTAGAATTAGAACCCCAAGAAGATGCAGGCCGCCCAGGTGACAACCTGTCAAATCTTCGAAGTAGATTAGAGGATTTGGCGCTTTCTAGACCCCCTAATTCTGATGAGGACCATGGTGATGGCTTGACGCTTCCACCGTCACCCCCTGTCGATGATTTTAATTTGGATGAAGAGCATAGTTGCGAGGCCACCACAACATCTTCTGATGAGTTTGGGTCTTCAAACCGTCCATTTCCTGCCCGATCTGTGAGTGTTCCACCCCAAGGACATCGGACAGGAGATAACATAGATAGTGCCTCTGCTAAGTCAGAGCCTTGGGGAGGTAGGACATTTCAAGACAGGCTGAGTTCTGCCAGCTCTGTTCTTCCTTCTGAGCTGAATAATGAGGAACGTCAGATTTTAATACCCCCGCTAGATGGAAAAGGACAGGTATGTTAGTATGGTCAGCTTCGGGGGGGGGGGGGGGGGGGTCTAGTCTATTGGGTAAAAATGATAGGGATGCTGGTGAGAAAATGTTCGTACGAAATTACTGGCACACAAAAAATGTTTCCCTAGGCAGGGCCGTAGCAGCCGATGCTGGGGCACTGGGGGCATGTGCCTGCCCATATTTTCTTAATACTTCTGTATTCTGCTCCCCCCCCCCAAAAAAAAAAACAAAAACAATATTTTCCTGCTAGAAAATACCCTAGAAGCAAAAATAACCTAAAAATTGTTCGACATATGTATACAGTGTATCCCAATGCATAACAAGTCTAGAATGACAAAGTGTTTTGTGTAGAAGGTGGAAGTATCCGATAATCTAGAAAACGCTTGATCGTATTGCCTCTTTTTGCGAACTCCTATACTTTCTTTTTGTTTGTTATAGAAAAGACTTTTTACTTAGCTTTTACTTGAGTGAGTTTTCTGATAAAATATAACCCACCCCAAAAGAACAAATAGGGATTTGTTAATGCCATTGCAATACTCTCACCTGATGTTTATTATCAGATTTGGCTACAAGGCTTCAAAAAAGTTCTCTTAGATTTATGGCACATCAGAGTTATGTTATTTGCTTATGCTTTATAGTTTTGTCTACAAATAGCACATCTATTGATGCGAACTAGAAGTGGACTTGTGTGTGTGTGTGTGCTGGGGGGGGCTTGCAAGTTGTGTACGGGCCTGATGCATGTTTTCAATGCCATTTATCCCTTATCTGGGTCTTTTCTAACTGGATCATAGTTGTGTCTTGAATAAGGGTTTTCAGGCCTGGGGGAATTCCAACAAAGTCAAGAGAGAGTTTGGCACTCTTTTTAGGGGGAGGGAGTTGATGTTATCCTCTGCACCCTCCCTTTCATCAAACCATCCAAGTGCACTAGCTCTTCGTGGACCCTAAAAATGCCAAATCATGCTAAAACAATCAACCAATCAACTATATTCTTGTTATTTAACTTTTCATACAATCCTTTTGTAATTACAAACTACAGTTCGGCAGATGGCCAATGGAGAGGTTACCAGTCAGTGATTCAGGTCAATTTCTAGAAGGTGACCAGTGGTGGTCTACTGGTGTACATCTTGGTGAAGGTGCCTCTGGCCAGTGTTTTACTGCAAGTTTGATAACTGAAAGCATAAAAAAGACAGCAACAGAAACCATCTCTCAAAATGAAGAAGAGAAAGATCAAGCTGTATCCTTGGATAAAGAGACAGATGTATTCTGTGTGAAAAAGGTGAACTGATAGCCCGGGGGGGGGGGGGGGGGGGGGGTGAGGGACTCTCTAGAAAAGTAGACAGGGCTGATCATCACATCTTTTAGGGTATACAATTTCGACCAACTGCTTTCCCTTAGGGGGTTAAGGTGTGTTGATGGATTTTTCAATAATAATATTTTATGCCCCAAGAGATAGCAAAACCAGAAAAATCCAACAACACCCCCTAATGGACCAACTGCTATTCTTAAGGGGGTGTTTAACGTCCAATTCTGCTATCTCTTAGAGGGTAAAGAATTCCTTTTGACCAGACCCAAAGTGCCATCCCTAATAAAACCAAATACCTCAACAAATATGCATTTTGGAATTGAGATCAAAATAGATGGCAAAAGTGAAGAAAAAACATGAAAAGAATATCCTGTGAAATACAGTATTTGAGTGATTATTTTAGTAAATAAAATATCTGTCTATGACAATTACAGTGCGAATACTGCCAAGTTGAAGTCAACATACTCTTGGAAGCCTCAAGAAAGAATATTTTGCAAATTGTCACATTCTATGGGGCAGCAATTTACAAAAGAGATGTCTGCATTTTTATGGAGTTGATGTTTGGTGAGTCTTTGTTATAAAATAAATAAAATTGTCTTGATGACTTGCGCAATGTGGTCTAAAAAATAGAAATCTTGGTTTTTCTTTATGAGTTTTAGTGAATTGTAATTAAGAAGGGTTACATTTTGTCCAATACATGTTGGTTGTCATCACAATAGACTAATTTATTTTTTTCTGTAGTTCTAGTGTTTTTGGACTTTTTTTTATCTTTGCATTTTATTAAGTAATGAAGTGTATACTTTTTAGTGCAGAGTAATTGAGAAGGGTTACATTTTTACATTTAGAGTATTTAATTTTTGTCTCTAGTGTTTTTGGACTTTTTTATCTTTGTGCATTTCATGGAGTAATGAAAAAATCATTTCCTCTGTTGTAGGTTCAGTCGCTCTCCTTTATAAGGAAGTATTTGAAGGTCCACTGCCTGAAGCTCTTTATATTCCTTTCACAACAGACATTCTTAAAGCCGTAAAATTCATGCATGAAAATGGTTTCATCCATAATGATATCAAAGGTGAAACGAGGATGTCTGTGTTGTTGCCTGTGTTTCATATTCATTATCTCAAAGTTTAAGTTTTCAAGGGCCGTTAGGGTCCCTGCACAATTCACAAAGTTCGAAAATCAGTTCTCGTGTTTCATTTGTGGGAGAGGGGGATTCTTCAGAAAAGTACAGGGGTGATTGTCCTAACTTTTAGGTTATAAAATTTCGACCTACTGCTATTCCTTAGGGGGTGACTACAAAACGAAGACCTAAAACCTGTGACCCCAAAAGCTACGACCCCCAAAAATTTCAGTTATTAGCCTACCTTGTCTCCCAAAATGGCTACACAGCGTGGAAGTTTCATGTGGAATCAGTGATCCTTATGAGATAACAAGCTTATTCAATTTGTTTTTTTTTTTTTTAAATTGGGAAATAGTGATCTACTTGTGTTTCCAGGTGGTCGTTTCTTGAAACGCCAATAAACTCTGAAACCCGGAATGTCACCCGGTAAACTTTTTCGGGTGTTTCTTCCAAAATTGCCCGCTAACTTTATACTGGAAATCACTAAATGTTCTAGTTGTGTCGAGTTGTAGTTTTCATCACAGAGAAAACCATTCTACTGCCAGGAAAAAAAGGGCCAATCAAGGCTTACATCATTTTATCGGATTCCCTTCCAACCAATCAGGTTTCATCTCTGTCAAATGATTTGACATTTAGCTGTCACAGTGCGCCTAAAAATAAAGACAAAGAACAAGTAAATAAAGTCTCCTTAGAAAAACTTCTAATAATGGGACAAATAAACGACGATTACAAATAGTTCATTGGCGCGCACATAAGAATATTTCCTCCATGAAAAGCAAAAACGAAATTTGCTGAATTACCTTTCGTAATTTCCACGCTGTGTAGCCATTTGGGAAACAAGGTAGACTAATAACTGAATTTTTTGGGGGATCGTAGCTTTTGGGGTCACAGGTTTTAGGTATTCGTCTTGTAGACACCCATTCCTTAGGGGGTGTTTATGTATCTCTTAGGGTTCCCATTTTGCTCTTAAGGGTTCTCACAGGTAAAAGTTAGGAGTAGTGTATACTTTAGTTTTACTTACTGCCTTTTTCTTATAGGGGCAAATGTATTAGTAGATGACGAAGGGAGAACTGCAAAATTGACTGATTTTGGCAGTGCTAGCAGTTCAGAAAATAAGGTATCGGTGAGTCTGTGTATCCTTGTTCCAATGGCAACCTTGGCTTTTTTTTAAATCTTCTTTTTTATCAAAATTTTAGAACTCCTCATTCAAAGATGACATTTGGTTGCTTGGATGTTTTATTCTTGAGATGATGAATGCTAAGCGCCCTTGTTGTGCAATGCTCAAGTCAGGACGACAACAAGATTTTACAAAAAATATACCTAAGGCTAAAAATAAAATCACACCTGTGTTGGAAAGGTGGTGCAAACTGACAAGTGCAGTAGAGATTTTGCAATTGGACATTTTTAAATAAGATAAGTATTAATCATACCTGTCAACTCTCCTGTATTAGGGAGTTTCAAGATTATAGAGATTTATATTGTGCGCAAGAGCTTTCTGAATTGCAAACGTCTGCTGATTGACTCAATGATAGCAGGAAAGCCACTTGAAGCTGCTGTAGCTTGCAAGCCCCCTTTTGAGGGTATACCCACCCCTCCCCCCAAACATATACCCCATCCCTCTCCCCAAAATAATTCTCAAGCCTTGAGATTTTCTGGGTTTGACAGGTATGATTAATGTATGGGAGTGTTATGACTGTACTGTTTGTATATTTTTTTTATAGATGCTGTAGCTAGGGGATTTTTCTATTTTTCTAAAAGAAAAGACTGGGATGGCTGCTAAGCAAAAAAATAATGGTAAATTGTTTCTTTTGTTTCAATGTCTGTCTGTTACAATGTCTATCTGTCAAAAAGATCATGATAATAAACTAAATTTAAGACCAACATAAAGGCTGCATTTTAGGTTAATCTATAATCAGTCACAAATTAGGACATGAAGATGACAAAAACATTAGTAGTTACAGTAACTTACCAAGAAAACACACAACTGCACTATTCCAGCAGAGAATGAAGTACTTTATTCTCTAAAACAAGTCAACAAGTATATACAATGCTCTAAATACATACCAGGGACAATACATAGAATCATCTATCTTGTGGAACACAAAAAGGATTTGAAAGATTTACACACTTATCTAAGAAGGAGATCATAAAAGTCTTTCTATCTAACAGCTGTAGATTGCAATTCTATAATCTCAAGCTTAGGTATGTCTACAAAAATAAAATCCTGGTTAGTATACCTGTAGAGAACGTCAAGAGACGTGTGATACTATGTTGTGATGTAACAATGTATGTACAACAACTATTAATTCCACAAGCTTAGAACAGTGGAGTTTGTTCTTTTAAAGTAATTAGCATTTAATAATAATAACTAATAAGCAAAGAATAAAAAAAAAAAAAAAACATAGATAAAGCACAGAACCAGTATCCTGAATAACAAACATTTGGATTCTCTAACAAGTATGCACTATGTATTATCACAAACAAATAATGCTTGTTTATTTTACAGAAGTCTGTTGACCGGATATTATTAGAGAATGTTGATTTTTTTTTTGAAGATGTGAGCAGACAGTCATGTTCCAAAAAAAAATAAAAAAATAAGAAATAGAGCAATGGGGGGCAAAAGATGAAGTTGTCAAGTTATCTTGACTATTATGTAACCTTTTCTCTTTCACAACCAGCTCCAGATCCGCCATACAAACTTGCATAACAGCTTTAGCTGTCCTATCAACCAATCATAACAGCTCTAGCTGTTCTATCAACCAATCATAACAGCTCTAGCTGTTCTATCAACCAATCATAACAGCTCTAGCTGTTCTATCAACCAATCATAACAGCTCTAGCTGTTCTATCAACCAATCATAACAGCTCTAGCTGTTCTATCAACCAATCATAACAGCTCTAGCTGTCCTATCAACCAATCATAACAGCTCTAGCTGTTCTATCAACCAATCATGACAATGAACCCCAACCATCAGTGGCCGGTTCCACAAAGCTTGGATAAGTCTTATCCAGCGGTTAATTCCTTATCCAGCGGATAAACCAAATAATTTTCCGAGTGCCATGATTCGGTTGCACAAAGCCCAAATGAAAGTTATCCAGCAGTTAAAGTTATCCAGATGATAGAAGTCAGAAAAAGTCTTATCCACTGAATAAATGTGAAGAAAAAACAAACTGGTGTCTTGCAGAATTAAGGTTAATTTTAGACACAGTGAAAGTTGAAACACATGGAAACAACGAATTTTACAGTTGTTAAATTAACAGAGAACTACGAACTTACATTCAGCTTTGGCAGGACTGGAATCGGACTATATTGTCCGTTCTATTGAGAAATGTGATTTTCAAGACGGGAAGAAGCTAAACACTATCCCCTTTTATTATTCTGTGATTTACGTGCACTTTGCCTTGAAAAACTGGTTGGTTTCCGTCACATTTTGAAGCTCTTCCTTAGTGCAGCCATTTTGTTTGAAGAAAAAACAGTGCATGTTTTGCATATTTATCAGGGATTTATCAGGGATTTTATCAGGCGGGTAGCGCCTATCGGGCAGATAACTTATTCAGGCTTTGTGCAACCGGCCCCAACAGGATATTAATGTGTTTCTCTGCTAATGGCCTACTCAATGTACCATCACTAGCCACTTGTCTGTCTGCTACAATGTCTATCTGTCAAATAGCCAGGACTCAATATTTATCATAAGTAATGTTAATATTTTCAAGGCTTCATTTGAAGCAGTACTGTAATCAAACCCAGCTCCTCTATCTGCAATCAGAGTGGCTCTTTCATCAAGCACCTGGTCACTCGTCGTCACTTAACCCCTCTTTATCAGCGTCTTGGCCAGTGGCATTGGAGTCATTGCTGCTGTCGTCTTGTTCTGTAGCTGCTTGTCTCTCCTTATCATCTTTGAAACCAGTACTCTCATTGCCGGAGTCATTTGTCTGAGGACTGGCACTGAGGTTGACAGGGCTGTCTGCACTATGCTGTGCTTGCTGACCACGTTTCAGAGCTTGTATCCGTCGGTCTATGGCAGTGTAGAGCTGTAGGATATCCTTGGGCCCTCCCTGCAACAAACCACACATAGCTTAGGAATTTTTTTTAGGTTTTGATTCTTTTTTGCACTGAGTCAGCCACTGACAATAAGCAAAAAAGGCACTCTCACCTTAAAGATTCATATTTGTCACATGGACAAACATGAAAAATATAATAACATAGAAACATAGCTGGCCAGAGTAATAGCTTGTTTATCATTGAGAATACAATGGTTTATTTGCAAGAAAGCTTCAAAATAACAATCCACGAATGAAGAATAATACTTTATTGACTATACTTGATTGAAAATATCTTGTTTACTTGCTTGAATAAGCCGATGGAAATGGTTTCTTTGTGTGACCCCCCATTGAGGTGGGGGAATAAAATGGCAGCATGACTGGTCTTCTTTAAGGCTTGGGTGCTGAGTTAGTGCTGTAGTGACTAAGTCCCCACCTAAGTCTTTGTATTGCGCCCCCTCCCCCAGTATTCCAAGGCTTGCTTTCACCCTGTGAGTTACGTACATACTACCATTGCCCCTGACTGTATGGACTTCACGCATGCTCACCATAATAAGGTGTACATACTACCATTGCCCTGGACTTATGTATGAACGTCGCGCATGCTCACCATAATAAGGTAGATCTTGATGTACATACTACCATTGCCCGTGATGTATGTATGAATGTCGCGCATGCTCACCATAATAAGGTAGATCTTTATGTCATTGTGCTCTCCGTCTACTGCTGTCACTCGCAGGCTTTTGTCATTAGCACGATCCAACGTCATCTCTGGCCACAGCTTAGTGTTTAACATTACTCGCAGGTTGCCCTGAGTACGCATAACTGTAAATGGCTCAGGGTTAGCCTTTTCGGAATGGCATTTTTGGCAGCAAATTTGAGCAGAAAAA
The DNA here is from genome assembly GCF_932526225.1 of Nematostella vectensis. Classification (NCBI taxonomy): domain Eukaryota; kingdom Metazoa; phylum Cnidaria; class Anthozoa; order Actiniaria; family Edwardsiidae; genus Nematostella; species Nematostella vectensis. The sequence goes on along the minus strand of NC_064034.1, from coordinate 17,889,738 downwards.
TAATGATCATTCTCATTCATGGTATCAAAATGTATGGAATGGCCCTCATTACATACACTAGGGCACTCGACAGGGCTTAGCAGTATGGCATTTGTAGTGGGAAACAATATATCTTTGTTTTGTAACTAGAAAGACTACAGACCAGCTGTAAAAAAAACTAGATGGTCTGCGTAGGTGTGGGGTAGACAAGGTATAAATCAACACAAGATTGAAGAAGCTGAGCTGCGCGACTTCTGTTTCACAGAAGCATGTTTTATTTTGGTGGGAACAAGGTGCTAACTCATCTCTGTTTGTAACTATAACAACAAGACAATGAGTGCTAAGCAAGAAAGCTTTTTTTTTGTTCTGCATGCCGCTGTCATGTCAAATAGATACGATACAGTAGCTTGATAATAAAGCAAATCTACTGATGTACCCCTAGACTCAATAAAGGCTAATGACTCTTACCAAGTCTGGATTGGAATATGCTTTCAGACATAGATTGACACATGTCATTCAATCGAAGAGTGCCACGTCCTTTCTCCTTCCATGTGTGTGTCTCTCCTTCAAAGAGGAATAACCGGCAGTTGATCTAAAGAGAAAGCAGGTTAAATTAGATATAGGGACCATTTTCTTGGGAGCATTTTATGTCTTATTTATGCATGCAGGTCTGTTTTGGACAAAGTCCAGCATGGGGAGAAACATGGATGAAAATTTGTTGTCTGGAATTTTTGAAATGGACAAAAATTGAACAATTTGCTACTTTACTCTCTGCTACTAAAAACCAGTCAGACTCAGAAAGAACAACCACAAGGTGCACGTTTGACTATAAATGCAAATAATCACAAAATACATAAAATAATTACAGTAAGTTCTTGTGTGAACAGAGGAAGTAAGACAGGTTTGTGACTGTTGCTGTATGCTGTACAAACCTGTAGCACATTTCTCTCTTCCTCTTCCCCTGTCACTACTGCCACCTTAGCCAACTGTGATTTAATAGGTTGGGGTGCTGTCTCCTGGTAAACTTGTGCAGCCTCGGCAAGAGTGAGATGTCGCTTGTCAGGGGAGCTGCTGGGTGAACTGGGACCTTGTGCAGTACCACATGACTTGGCCACATCAGCTAGAGTCTTTGGCTCTACTGTAATACACAGATGTCATGGGATTGACATGTAATTAAAATAACCGCCAAAACAGGATATTAAGCGATTTGCATTAATGGGTGTCAACAATGTTGTATCAGGATAGGTTCCTGGGGGGGGGGGGGGGGGGGGGGACTCTGATAAAAATAGAAGGGATGGCACTAAGAGATAGCAAATTAGGTGTGGTTGAAGGAACTTTAAACCCTAAGAGATAGCAGAATTGGAAAGAAACGTTAAGAAGATTCGATACAGTTTCCTGAATTCCCAAACATCCTGTCAATCACAACTTGTATCTTCTGCTACAGGAATCTGATCATCAAACTATTTTGCCATGCCATGTAGCTAAGGATAAACTTTATAAAAAAAGTTACATGTGTTTACATTGCTGTTTTTATGGCAACAAAACAGTGAAACCATTAAATTCACCACTGTTCACTACAGGGAAATTTTTAACAAATAAGCCAGATGTCATTGTACATCAGACCTTGGTTGACACTTAGAGTAAGTTTTATTAAAATCTTAAAGAGGAATTCTGAGATATTGGTGTATTTTTTTTTTGTCACTCTGTATTTACCTACTTTAAAATTTGCCCCTGAAAAAATCCATACACAAGCAAGGATTTTTTTTACCATTGTTATTTAGCTACCTCTTATTTCTAATAGCATACCAAAAATAAAAGCAATCGGTTTTGTTGATTGTAAGTTTTAGGGGCAATTCCGGGGACTATATGATACTTTCAAAATGAAGAAAACGAACTTTTTTGGCCATCAAATATAATTTTGCCGATTGTTTTTGTTTTCGTAGAATAAAATTAATATATTGAGAAACATTTAGGTTAAATTTGAGCTCCACTGAAGGGTTGTAGGTTCTTTGGGGGTGCTTATTTTTTAAATTAAAGGTGGGAATTAATTTAAAATTCAGACTTCATAAAAACATTTAAGTTGTCTTTATTTGTAAGAATGAGCATACAATGTCATTATTTAGAGGTACAGTACTGCTTTTAACAGGTAGCAAGTATAATGATAAACCACAAAGTTGACAACAAGACACAACTAAATATGTTAAAATGACTCATTTTCAAACAACTGGTCAACATGTGATTAATGGCAATGGATAACAGGCAGGGGTTCCATTAGGCCCCGGCGACCAGCGGAAATGTCAGCTATTTCACACCAAGCGCCGGCTACTTTTTAGCAATTTGACTTAAGTTTTATTTGAACTAAAAAGATAAATAACTTCCACCCCCTACTTATTAATCTCCACCGCCTACTCTGAAAGTTAATGAAAGCCCTGACAGGTAACCAGCAACAGGGATTGTTTGATAGCAATTGTCACGTGAACATCATTTATAGCTCACCTTTGTTAGGAGAAGCTGAGGCTGCAGCTGGCTCTGCACTTGATTCAGTGTCAGCCACTACTTTATCTGCCTCTGGCTGGCTGTTTTGCTCACCAACAGAAAACTGCAAAAAAAAAAAAAAAAAAAAAAAAAACAGGAAAATTGGCATTCCTTGAAAACCTACATGCAAGATAACAAGATTCTTTCATAAAAAATAATCTTCACAATTCTCATATGCTATGTATTACTTCCCCTTTGATTTTAAATAGATTTTGTGGGGCTATCATACAACAACAATAACAATATAAGACAACAACAATAGCAATAATACAGTACCATACTAAATATGTGGAGTTCTCTAAACATTTTTTGTGGTAAATAACTTTACCTGCACTCTTTCTCCCATGTTCCTACCAAAAACAAAGCCACCATTGCTTGACCCCTCCAGTTTGGGACTGTTACTACAACAACAACAACAACAACACAACTAGAGTCGTTAGCACAAAGGTGTGCAGTATATAAGCACTACAAAATATGAGGGCTAGACCAAGAATTTATGGTCGAAAAGAACACAGTGTCTTACTCAGATTTCTGGTTGAGAAACATCTGGAAGTAGTTCTGTGACTTTGGCAAAGTTAGAGGCTCTGGTGATGAAGCCCCAGTCCTGGTCTCTGTGCTGCTGGCATCGCTTGTGGACATTCCAAATGTCTTTGGCACTGGGGATGTACGAGCCTTGGCTTCACCTTAAAAGAAAAGGTTACAATAAATAGTAACAAACAGATGTTTGTGTATCAATCATCAATCGAATAATAGACTTTGGGTACATCTCTGATAAGGACAGGTTGCCTTTAATCCTGGAGGGGGCTAAAGCAGAATAAAAATAATAACTTCATCTATTTGCACATGCACTTGGGAAACCATCCAATAACTTATAAAGGCTACAGCAAAAATCATGATCTTTCCCAAAAATGCTGAGCACACATCCTACCCTTAGTGCCGGCCAGATTCTTTGCCACTTCATTTAGAAGTGAAGGCTTCAACTTGAAAGGTCTAGGTTCCTCCTCTGAGTCAGCTAAAAACAAACAGGGTCACAAAAAAGGTCCATGCTAACAATTTTGTGCAGCCACACCAATGAATGGAAACCAGAATCAAAGTGTATTGTCCTACAAAATCCAAACCCTTAAATATCTTTGCTACTTTCTTTACTGGAGACAATGGGACACCTGAAACAGCAGATAGATCTTTTTTTAGTGGCAAGATCAAGCAACACCTCAGTCTAATCGCAATCACAATCTTGAAAAAAAGATCATGTTCTCCCTTAGAATAGTTAATACTATAAGTAAGAGACGTACCATCATCAGCAAACTCTCGCTTGTTACTATCTCCATCAGCAGGACGCTGTAACAAACACAGAGCATAATACTTTGTAATGTATTCATTTATCGTGCTTTTGTGCATGCTCGAAAAATGGAATTTACATTCACTCTATCAATATAAAATTACATTCAATCTATCTAACCATTTGAATTATACTTTTCTAAGTAAAAAAGACATTTCATAAATCATAG